>NC_071994.2:15122727-15425757 GCF_028885655.2 Pongo abelii
AGTACAGATGAAAGCCAAACTTACACAATGGACGATGGCTGCTGTAATCTTCAACTCTCCAAAATTTCCTCTAATCAGCAACCTCCTTGGTTAAATTTATTTCTAAGTATTATATTCTGTTTTATGCTATTATAAATGGAATTGCTTCCATAATTTTATTTCTGTATTGTTCACTGCCAGTGTTTAGATCTGTATTGTTCATTGCTAGTGTGATTTTTGCCTCTTAATCTTGTGTGCTACAACTTTCTTGAATTTGTAATATGACGGGCCTTCAAAAACTTCATAGAAAATGCATATTATGAAAAAATATGCATGGAATTCTATTTTGAGGGCACTGAAATGAATTCATTCTAACTTGTTATAACAGGTATGAACAGCATCTAGTTTGAGGCACTAAGAAAGATTTTAAAAGATCAGTTTGAATGCAGCCTCTATCAGAGCAATGTAAACCCTGCTAAAATTAAAGCAAGAGCCCCCGTCAAATATATGGTGAAGCTTGGGTGGAAGAATGGTGAAATTGTTGATGATTTACAAGAACGTTATGTGGATAATGTCCAAAGAAATCAGAGATTTACAAATGAATAACTCATTTTAAGAAAGGACAAGATGATGTTGAAGATGAAGCCCTGCAGCAGCAGACCATCCATATCAATTTGAAAGGAAAAACTTCACCTTGTTTGTGCCCTATTTGAAGAGGACCAATGACTAACAGCACAAATAGTAGTCAACACCATAGACATCTTAATTGGTTCAGCTTACATAATTCTGCCTGGAAAATTAAAACTGAGCAAAGTTTCTACTCAATGGGTGCAGAAACCATTGCGCCCAGATCAACTACGGACAAGAGCAAAGATTGCAATGGAAATTTGAAACAAGTGGAATCAACATTCTGGAACATTTTTTCCTGATTTAGCACCTTCTGACTTTTTTTTTATTTGTTTCCTAATCTTAAAAAATCTGTAAACACTCATTTTTCTTTCAGTTAATACTGTAAAACAGATTGCAGTGACATAGTTAAATTTCCAGGACCTTCAGTTTCTTAAGGATGGGCTAAATAGTCTGTATCATAACTTACAAGGTGCCTTGAGCTTGATGGACCTTATGTTAAAATTAAGTTTACATTTTATTTTCAACGTTTAATTCCATTTTCCACAAACTTGTTGAAGTACCTTCCAGAATTCTTTGTATTCTTTAGAAGCTTCTCTATATAAAATCATGTCATCTGGAGGAAGACTTCTTTCTCTCCATTCTGGATTCCTTTTATTTATTTTCCATGCTTATTTGCTCTGGCTGGAGATCCCAGTAAAATGTAGAATAAAAGTGGTGAAATTGGGTATCCTTATTGTATTTCTAATTTAAGAAAGAATGCATTTAGTCTTTCATTATTGACTATAATGTTAGCTGTGGGTTTTTCATAAATGCTCTCCATCACGTTGAGGAAATTTCCAACCATTCTTAATATGTTGGCTTTTTATAACAAAAGGTATTAGATTTTTTAATGCTTTTTCTGCATCAAATAAAATGATAATTTTGTTCTTTCATTCTATTAATGTGGCATATTTCATTGAGTTATTTTCTTATGTTTTGTCACCCTTGCATTCTTGAGATAAATTCCTCTTTGTAATAAGATTTAAATATTAATAGCCTTCTGCATTTAGATTAATATTTTGTTGAGAATTTTTGCATCTATATTCATAAGGGATATGGTCTCCTATTTTATATGCTTGTGGAGTCATTAGCCTGGTTTTGGCATCAGAGTAATGATGGCCTTATAGATTTAGTTAGGAAGTGTTTTCTCCTCTTCAACTTTTGGAAGAGTTTGAGAAGGATTGGTATTTAATATTTTCTGAATGTTTGGAAGAAGTCATCAGTGAAGCCATCTGGCCCTGGACTTTTCTTTGTAGGGAGGTTTTTCGTTATTGATTCAGCCAATAGGCGTATTATAGATCTGTTCATATGTTCTCTTTTCACTTGCATCAGTATTGACAGTTTGTGTTTTTTTAGGAATTTGTAGGGTAATTAGCATATCCATCACCTCACACCTTTATCATTCCTCTGTGTTGGGAACATTCAAAAATCTCTTCTTTTATGTATTTAAAAATATACAATAAATTGTTGTTAACCATAGTTATCCTACATTGCTACATAGCATTAGAACTTACTTTTCCTATCCAGCTGTAATGTTGTCTCCTCTAAACAACCTCTCTCTATCCTCCCTCTCCCCTGCCCTTTTCAGCCTGTAGTAACCACTATTACATTCTATACTTCTATAAGATCCACTTTTTTTAGCTTCCACATATGAGTGAAAACATGTATTATTTATATTTCTGTGCCTGGCTTATTTCACCTAACAAATTGTCGTCCAGGTTCATCCATGTTGCTGCAACTGACATGATTTTATTCTGTTTTTATGGCTGAAATCCCATCGTGTATATCTATATATCACATTTTCTCTATGCATCATCTGTTGATGGACTCTTAGGTTGATTCCATAGTTGCCTATTGCGAATAATACTGCAATAAACATGAGAGAGTAGAAGATACCCCTTTGACTACTGATTTCCCTTCTTTACATATTTACCAATAGTGGGATTACTAAATCATATGTTACTTCTATTTTTAGCTTTTTGAGAAACTTCCATACTGTTTTCCATAATGGTTGTACTAATTTACATTCCCGCTAATCATCTACAGGAATTTCATTTCTCTGCCTACTCACCAGCATTTGTTATTTTTCACCTTTTTCATAACATTCATACTAACTGGGGTGAGATGATATCTCATTGTGGTTTTTATTTTCAGTCCCCTGTTGATGAGTGAGGTTGAGTATGTTTTTCTATACTTGGCCATTTGTATGTCTTCTTTTGAGAAATGTCTATTTAGATCAATTGTCCATCTTTAATTGGATTATTTGTTGTTTTGCTATTGAGTTCCTTTTATATTCTGAATATTAATTTCATGTCAGATGAACACTTTTCAAGTATTTTTTCATTGTCTTTCATTTATTGTATTTCATTTTTTTGCTCTGTTGATTATGCAGAAGCTCATTATTTTGATGTAATCTTGTCTATTTTTGCTTTTGTTGCTCCCCCAGTCATGGGGAAAGCACCCCACTGTGCTGGACTGCCTATTCCATGGGATATAGGGCACTATGAGGGTTCAAGTGCCAGAATCATAGGTATACTACTAGTTCCAGCTAGGATCATGGCATAGCAACTCTTTGTGCATATGTAGTGGGGTAATGGAAAGGCCCGAGGAATATGGAGGTGCAAGGGATATTTGGCCCCAAGACAGGATACACTCCAGCAATAACAATATTCTCAAAATCGTACTGTGCCACAGCCGCTTGGGTCTCAGGGAGTTGAAGAACCCAATGTGAGTTTTCTCTCTGTAGCAATACAGCTGCATGATCTTCAGGAATATTCCTATATTAGGTTCAGGGCCTGTGAGGGCTGCAGGGCTCTCCTGAAGCTATAATTACAGGCATCTGCAGTGGTAATGGGAACTACTAGGGATCTCCAGCTTACTTTTTTTCACAATGGAGTGTTCCTACTGGCTTCTGACCAATCCTAGCAAGATGCTTTACTTCCCATTCTATGCTGCCACCACCCCAAGTGTCTGTTCCTCAGGGGGTTTTTTATCCCTTCCTTGTTGAATTTCAGTGTTGGCCTTTAGTCACTCTACCTATAAAACAATTATTTATATGTTGTTTTGTTCCTTCCTTGCAGAAGAAACACATTTTGGACACCTCTAGTCAACCATCTTGATAATTCCTCCTCTTATAATCCTTTTTATTTCTGTAAGGTAGGTAGATATGTCTCATTTTCATTCCTGATTTTATTTTATTTTTGCAGTGTCTATCTCTATCAGTCTAGTTAAAACATCAATATTGTTGATCTATTGAAGAACCAAGTTTTGGTTTTGTTGATACTCTCTAATATTTTATTTTCTATTACATACATCTATAGTCTAATCTTTATTATTTCCTTCCTTGTATTAGTTTTGTGATTAATTTGTTCATTTTCTAGTTTCCAGGATGTCAGGTTAGGTCATTTGTTTGAGAAATGTTTTTCTTTTTTTAATATAGGTATTAATGGCTATAAATTTTCTTTCAGAGAACTATTCTCACTGAATCACATACTTTTTAAAAATATGAAAACATTCTGTATTTAATTTTCACATTTCAGGTTTTAAAGAATAAATTCATAATTATTAGTCTCATGCTGGTCTTGTGCCCTTTTTATCATTTTATTATTGTTAGGTGTGCAATTTAGTGGCATTAATTACATTCACAATTTTGCATAACCATCATCACTATATTCAAAACTTTTTTTCCACCTCATACAGAAACCATATCCATTAAATAATATTAATAATAATAATATGTGGGAATTATTACAATTTGAAGTGAGACTTGAGTGGGGACACAGCCAAACCATATCATTCCATCCCTGACCCCTCCCAAATCTCACATCCTCACATTTCAAAACCAGTCATGCCTTCCCCACAGTCCCCTAAATTCTTAACTCATTCCTTCATTAAACCAAAAGTCCAAGTCCAAGTCTCATCTGAGACATGGCAAGTTCCTTCTGCTATGAGCCTGCAAAATCAAAAGCAAGTTAGTTACTTCTTAGATACAATGGAGGTACAGGTATTGGATAAATACACCCATTCTACATGGAAGAAACTGTCCAAAACAAAAGGGCTGCAGGCCTCACACAAGTCTGAAATCCAATAGCATAGACATTAAACCTGAAAGTTCCAAAATGATCTCCTTTGACTCTATGTCTCACATCTAGGTCATGCTGATGCAAGAAGTGGGCTCTCATGGCCTTGAGAAGCTCTGCCTCTGTGGCTTTGCAGGGTATAGCCACCCTCCTGGCTGCTTTCATGGGCTGGTGTTGAGTGTCTGCAGCTTTTCCAGGTGTACAGTGCAAGCTGTCAGTGCATTTACCATTCTGGAGTCTGGAGGATGATGGCCCTCTTCTCACAGCTCCATTACGCAGTGCTCCAGTGGGGACTCTGTGTGGGGGCTCATACTCCACATTTCTCTTCCACATTGCCCTAGCAGAGGTTCTCCATGATGGCTCCGGCCCTGCAGCACCCCTCTGCCTGGACATCCAGGCATTTCTATACAACCTCAATTCTTCATTTCTGTGCACTTGCAGACCCAACACCATGTGTAAGCCACCAAGGCTTGGGACTTGTACTCTCTTAAGCAATGAACTGAGCTGCACATTGGCCCATTTTAGCTATGGCTGGGATGCAGGGGACCAAGTATGGAGACTGCACAAACAGCAAGGCCCTGGGCCTGGCACAGGAAACCATTTTTTCCTCCTAGGTTCCTGGGCCTGTAATGGGAGGGGCTTCTGTGAAGACCTCTGACATGCCCTGGAGTCATTTTTCCCATTGTCTTGGCAATTAACATTTGGCTCCTCCATACTTATGCAAATTTCTTCAGCCAGCTTGAATTTCTCCCCAGAAAATTGTTTGTTTGTTTTTTTTATTTTCTACTGCATTGTCAGGCTGCAAATTTTCCAAACCTTTATGCTCTGCTTCCCTTTTCAACGTAAGTTCCAACTCCAAACCATACCTTTGTGAATGAATAAAACTGAATGCTTTCATCGGTACCCAAGTCACTTCTTGAATGCTTTGCTGCTTAGAAATTTATTCTGCCATATGCCTTAAATCATCTCCCTCAAGTTCAAAGTTCCACAAATCTCTAGGGAAGAGGCAAAATTCTGCCAGTCTTTTTGCTAAAGCATAACAAGTCACCTTTTCTCTAGTTCCCAACAAGTTCCTCATCTCCATCTGAGACCACCTCCACCTGGACTTCATTGCCCATATCACTATCAGCATTTTGGTCAAAATCATTCAACAAGTCTCTAGAAAGTTCCAAACTTTCCCACATTTTTCTATCTTCTTCTGAGCCCTCCAAACTGTTCCAGCCTCTGCCTGTTACCCAATTCCAAAGTCAATTCCACATTTTGGGTTATCTTTACAGCAGCACCCCACTACTCAGTGCCAATTTACTGTATTAGTCTTTTCTCAGCTGCTAATAAAGACATACTCAAGACTGGGTAATCTATAAAGGAAAGAGGTTTAAAGGACTCACACTTCCACATGTCTGGGGAGGCCTCACAATCCGGGCAGAAGATGAAGGAAGAACAAAGGGACATCTTATATGACAGCAGGCAAGAAAGAGCTTGTGTAGGGGAATTCCCATTTATAGAACCATCAGATCTCATGAGACTTATTCACTACCATGAGAACAGTATGGGGGAAAACTGCCCCCATGATTCAGTTATCTCCACCTGTCCCTGCCCTTGACACATGGGGATTATTATAATTCAAGGTGAGATTTGGGTGGGACACAGCCAAACCATATCAAGCACTATTTGAAATGTTTACCTGACAAAGTCTTAATGATGTGTTTTCTTGAGAAGCCCTCTTGTAAAGCTTTCTTTTTTCTCCCACTGCATCTTGCTTATTCTTCTGGGCCTAACCATGGCCTATTTGTCTTTCCCTTATCTCTGTTGAACTAACAGACAACTCTGATGCCTGGATGGAGGGATCATGTATATACAGGAGTGAACTAATATTGATAAATGATTTAGAAAACCTCACACTTTCAATTGTTGCCTGGAGATACTGTTATAAATCTGAGAGGTATTATTAGATACAGGCTTTTATTTATTTTTTTAATATCCTTTTGTGACAAGACTTGAGTGCAGGAGTAGAAGTGAAAATACTGAGTGATTACGTGTGAGAGAAAACTAGTCTTTGTTAACCTGAAATAAGCAAAAGGATCACAATCCAGTTTTTAAAATTTGTTCAAGCAAAAAGTTGAGGAAAGGCATTCAGAAGACAACAGACTTCAGATAAATGGGGTCAGTGTTCTGAAGTGAAAGGTTAAGATCTTGCTTATATAGGCAGAAAACAAACAAGTTTAGTATAATTTTTCTATACAAGGCTGGTTTATGAGTTACCACAATTTAATTATTACAGTTTGCTTTCTTTTTCATAGGGCTTATTTTCTTTTATTTACAGCTGGTTTTTATATCCTTTCCAATTTAAAACAGCATATTTAATATTCCTTCTTAAAACAGTGTGATAGCCATATCTTTGTGTAAGAAATGTAAGAAAAAAGTTAAACTATAATGAAGATCAATAGTGAAGGGAGAAAGAAGTTTTCCTGGTGCCCTTTAGTCATTTTCAACTAAAATGACTTTTACAAAGCAGTGAAGGTAAGGAATGAGGCTAATCTATAATCAGAGAAACAAAGGTTATAGCTGCCTAGGTTACAGCTGTCTGTCACATGACTCAGACTCCATAATCACATTCCTTTAAGGCTCAAAACAATTTAGAGTTTCAACAGCTTGGATTTTGAATTATTAATACTTATTTTAACATCTTCATTACCAATCAGTCATCAGCCCTCTTCCTCCTCAAAAGTTATATCTGTAGTACTACCTTTTTTTCTAAAGCACTGCAATTCAGAGTAAAGTTGTTTTGTCTCCCAAGACCCACAAAGAACACCAGGTATCCCTGATGATACTACAACAGACTGAAGTCCAGCAACTCAGAACTCCAGTATCATGAGAATCAGCATTGTACCATTCATGACCTGCGAACAAGTATGTTTTATGAGAGAGTGAAGATTTGGAAAGTATGTATCTCCTCCATAAGAGTATATAGACGGCTGGGTGTGGTGGCTCACACCTGTAATCTCAGCACTTTGGGAGGCCGAGGCGGGTGGATCATGATATCAGGAGATCGAGACCATCCTGGCTAACATGGTGAAACCCTGTCTCTACTAAGAATACAAAAAATAAAAAATAAAAAAATTAGCCAGGCATGGTGGCGAGCACCTGTAGTCCCAGCTACTTGGGAGGCTGAGGCAGGAGAATGGCGTCAACCTGGGAGGTGGAGTTTGTAGTGAGCCGAGATCGTGCCACTGCACTCCAGCCTGGGCAACTGAGCAAGACTCCATCTCAAAAAAAAAAAAAAAAAAAAAAAAAAAAAGAGTATATGCACAAAGAATTGTTTAGAAAGAGAAAACAGCACATCTTGGATTGGGACCCAAAAATGGTTTCTCTTCTTGATTAGCTGCTGAGACACTTGGAACATGATATAAATTCTCCATGGCTTACATTTATTTTTGGTCAACCTATATCCCAGGACTACTAGAGTCAAACAGTGTGAACATGTTTGAGGGAAGTGGTAACATGACAATGTTGGTATATTGCATGTTAGACTTTTGAATTTCCATATTATAATTTTGTATTTTTAATGATACTACAATAGTAAGAACAAAGACTGTCTCAATCTCTCCAGCAGTTAAAGATAGAATAGCAGCATCAATGTCAGTTTCATGCATGTTAGAAATTGAGGAGCACTGGGCAACCTCTTGCCCCATATACCTTTCCCAAAACTTTATGTTAAAATTTCTGTTGTTAGCAATCCATTCTTCTCCCATCCCCCAAAACTATTCTCTTCTTTCCTAAGAAATGTGCTATCTAATATAAACTCTACTTCTCTCCTAGAGGTTAAGAATGGAACAAGAATGCAAGTTCTTAGTCAAATAGAGTCAAGTAAAATTATGAACATGCACTCAGGTCTAACTTCTCCAGGAAGTTCTAAATGAGCACACAGGGATATTTCCTTTCTTTTCTCCAGTACGGTCTTTACAGTGACAGTCAGTCTCTAACATACTTTATCCTCTGTTTTTTGTATCTATCTCTATATCCTATTGAGACTGATTGACACCAGAGGGCAGCAGTACTGTATTCCTCTTTGCTTTATCTAGGCCTAGAGCATCTAGCCCAAGGCTAGGCATGCAATGAGTGCATGGACTAACTGATACATGGAAGAGGCCACACACATTGACAGAGATCTTAAATTTAGGTCCACTGAGTCCTCCTTATTTGTACTATTTTCAGAGATAATGTAGGAGAAATTTGCCAAACGTTCACTGAAAAATCAACTCACAAAATGCAGGTTAATTGGAAAAAAAAAAAAATTTATAACCACAGAGGGATTACTCACTGCTCAACATGGTTCAGAAACTTATATACTATTGATACAGGAGCTAGAAAGAAATTATTTAGGCAGATGTAAAGAAGTACATGGCAGGGCTTCCTTTTTAACAAAAAGCAGCCCCAAATTGTTTCTTTTCTAACAAAGAGCAGCCTGAAAAATCAATCTGCAGACATAGATAAGCAAGCTGGAAGCCTGCGCGGGTGAATACCAGCAGCTGTGCCAATAGAAAAGGGCTACCTGGAAGCCAGGTATGTTCAACATGGAGGCTCCATCTTCCCTTTTCTTTGTCACCACGTGTACAGTAAGGATGAGGCAACGTGACGCTTGCCAAGTAGAGAACTTATCTGCAACCTAAAAGATTAGGGTGGGGCAACCAGCTTCTTCACATGCTATGCAAATGGCACACCTGGTCCAGTCAATCTTTCATCCCCTATGTAAATCAGACACCTCCTCAAGCTCATCTATAAAACCTTCTGCATTTCACTGCCGAAGTGGCAACCCATTTTCTCTGGGACCCCTCTCTGCTCAGAGAGCTCTTCTCTTTCTTTTTTTTTTTTTTTAATTAATAATATGAGGTTTTTTTTTTTAATTATACTTTAAGTTCTAGGGTACATGTGCACAACGTGCAGGTTTGTTACATAAGTACACATGCACCATGTTGGTGTACTGCACCCATTAACTCGTCATTTACATTAGGTATATCTCCTAATGCTATTCCTCCCCGCTCCCCCCCACCCCACGACAGGCCCTGGTGTGTGATGTTCCCCTTCCTGTGTCCATGTGTTCTCATTGTTCAATTCCCACCTATGGGTGAGAATATGCAGTGTTTGGTTTTTTGTCCTTGTGATAGTTTGCTCAGAATGATGGTTTCCAGCTTCATCCATGTCCCTACAAAGGACATGAATTCATCATTTTTATGGCTGCATAGTATTCCATGGTGTATATGTGCCACATTTTCTTAATCCAGTTTATCATTGATGGACATTTGGGTTGGTTCCAGGTCTTTGCTATTGTGAATAGTGCTGCAATAAACATGTGTGCATGTGTCTTTATAGCAGCATGATTTATAATCCTTCGGGTATATACCCAGTAACGGGATGGCTGCGTCAAATGGTATTTCTAGTTCTAGATCCTTGAGGAATCGCCGCACTGACTTCCACAATGGTTGAACTAGTTTACAGTCCCACCAAAAGCATAAAAGTGTTCCTATTTCTCCACATCCTCTCCAGCACCTGTTGTTTCCTGACTTTTTAATAATCACCATTCTAACTGGTGTGAGATGGTATCTCATTGTGGTTTTGATTTGCATTTCTCTGATGGCCAGTGATGATGGAGAGCTCTTCTCTTTCTTTTGCCTATTAAATTTCCACACTTGGGCTGGAATCCCAGCACTTTGGGAGGCCAAGGTGGGTGGATCACCAGAAGTCAGGAGTTCAAGACCAGCCTGGCCAACATGGTGAAACCCTGTCTCTACTAAAATTACACAAAACTAGCCAGACATGGTGGCAGGCACCTGTAATCCCAGCTACTTGGGAGGCTGAGGCAGGAGAATTGCTTGAACCTGCAAGGCAGAGGTTGCAGTGAGCCAAGATCATGCCATTGCACTCCAGCCCGGGTGACAGAGTGAGACTCCATCTCAAAAAAAAAGAAAAAAATTAAATTTCCATGCTTAACCTCACTCTGACGTGTCTGCCTCCTAGCTTTCCATGGTATGGGACAACAGACCTTGGGTATTACCCCAGACAATGATGGCACTACATTATGCTGGCCAAAAAGGTTATGGGAGGGGAGAGAAGAGGAATTGTATTGAGGATATTACTAGGAAGAATAAAAGGATCCCTGGGAACAGATTAACTTTTAAATAATTCTCTTTGACAATGAAAGGGTCTATTCAGGTGTTGTTACATTTTTGGTCTTACAGAAAAGCAAAGAAGAAAACCAATTGTTCTTCTTGGTGGGTCCGGAATTTAGGCAGATAAAGGCACTTCAACTTCTTTGGGAGAGATGATGGAAGCCTGGGGAAGGTCAGAAAGACCTTGAGGTTTCTTCAGTTCAGCAAATTAAAGTGCCATAATTTGAGTTATTAGCTTCTGAGCTCCAACATTAACCAGACAATCGGATTTTATTCAGTGAGCTGTAAACACCCTAAGAGCCATTACAGAGGCAGTTAAGTCTTCATGCTTCTGGAACCACATTGTAAAAAAAAAAAAAAAAACCATATTGTAAAAAACAAACCAAATTATCCTTGAAAAATTCTAGCCCCCAAGCTTTCAAGGAGGCTGATTTGAGTAATAAACTCCTGATCTCTAGCAAAGTCTTACAGTCTTTGAGGAAGGAAGTCTCAGCAGACAAGTCTTTCACAATGTTTTATATTTCATTTATATTATATATTTTTCTTATTGGTACCAGTGTGATAACAGCAAAAGCAATGTAGACCCTCCATTCAGAGGTGCTAGATTTTAAATTGTAGCTCTAATACTTATTAAAGAAATCATCTTTGGATTTTTTTATAGTTTTTAAGAATGAAACTCCCTTTGCAAAGACTATGACAGTGAGAGAAGTCTAGCATGGCTGATTTCTTCTTGCTTTTAGACTCATACATTGGCTGCCCTTGGTCATTTCTGGGTGTAGGCCAAGCTAACCATGGGAGGAATTAGGTTATAGTTAAACATTGAAGCAAAAATGATAATAGTGCCTCTGTAAAACAAACCTCCTTGCTCAGAGACAAAACTGCCTTTGTAAAACTAATGAAAGATTAGGATTATGGGAGAGGCCTGAATTCTGCTAAAATGTAGGCAAACCTAGATAATAACCAGCCATTGTTCTGGAGGTCACAAGATTTGTAACTTCTCCAATTTCTCCTATAGATAACATCACTATTGTAGAACCTAACATGGGTTTTTTGAGATGTTTTTCAGACTTCTGCATTCTGATGACCTACTAACTCCACCTGGACTCATGACTCGTGACTCAACTGATCCTGTGGTCCCCACCCAGAGGCTGACTCTGCACACGGGAACTATTTTCCAAACCCCTATGATTTCATCCCCAACCAATCAGCATTACCCATTTCCTAGCCCCTTACAAACCAAACTATCCTTGAAAAACTCTAGCCCCCAAGCTTTCAAGGAGGCTGATTTGAGTAATAAACTCCTGTTCTTCCATTTGGCTAGCTCTGTATTTATTAAAATCTTTACTGTAATACTGCTGCCTACGAATTGGCTCTAGCTGTGCAGTGGGCAAGAAAAACCTGTCGGGCGATTACAAAAATAAAAGCGTTGTTAGTATCAAATCTACTAACATATATAAGTCATTCAATGGGGTTGCCTCATATTGGGCTCTCAGAAATATGTAAATGACAAGTTAACGGGTGCAGCACACCAGCATGGCGCATGAAGACATATGTAACAAACCTGCATGTTGTGCACATGTACCCTAGAACTTAAAGTATAATAATAAAAAAAATTGTGAAAGAAAAAAAAAAGTTGATGAATCTAGGTAAAGGCATATGAGAGTTCATTTTACAATTTTTGTAACTTTTCTGAAGGTTTAAACTTTTTTTAATAAAAAGTTTTTTAAAAAGAAAAAATAAATAAATAAAATAAAATACTCCTAAGCTTATGTTAAGACAATTTTTAAGACAATTTTTAGAAAGCCCTAGAAACAACTGGATGGAGGGCTGATTCCCAGGGGAACGATTCATTGTGCCCAGAGGGTTGGATTTTTTAGTCTCAACCCTCAACTTCCAGGAAGGGGAAGAGGGGCTGAAAATTCAGTTAATCACCAATGGCCAATGGTTCAATTAGTCATGCCTATATAATAAAGCCTTCATAAAACCCAAAAGGACAGGTTTTGGAGGGTTTCCAGGTAATGCACAGGCTTACAAGAAGGTGAACAAGAACTCATTAATGTGCAGGAAGTTTAGCACATTCCATGAGGACAGAAGCTCCTGTGCTTGGGACCCTTCTAGACCTTACCCTATATACCTCTTCATCTGGTTCTTTGTATTGCAAAAGAAAAGAAACTTTTTATCTGTGAAATGTGACCTCCATTTTAAATTATCAGGCAGAGAGACATTGAAATTAGACCACAGTCATGTCCCACCCTCTCCTCCTTGAGCTAAGTAATCATTTCTAAGCCACCTGCTATGTGGACTCTAGACTGAGTCACCATCAATAGCTATAAATTAACATAATGATGCCATATGCAGGCAGCATAATTCGAACCGTATAGCCAATCATGAATCAATGTTATCTCTGTAAACTAATACAAATTTCTGAAAAGAGAACTTTTGTAATCACCTTCCCTAATTCTACCTTTCTTCTTTAAAAACGTGAGCCTTTTTTTTGTTCTCAGGAGTACTTCCCAGTGTTTGCTGGGCTTCAGTCCTCAACCTTAGTCAAAATAAACCCTCTACCTATATTAATTTTGTCTTGGTTTCTTTGTTTAGGTCAACAGAATCCTTTGTTATTTCCTTTATAATACACTGATAAACATGTTTCCCTGAGATCTGTGAGGTGCTCCAGCAAATTAGTTAAGTCCAAGATTGGGGGCATGGGATCCCTGATTTATAGTGGGTCAGTCAGAAGTTAAGGCAAAATAACCCAGGGCTTCTGATTGGCATTGGAAATGGGAAAAAGTCTTGTGAGACTGAGCCCTCAAACCATGGAATCTGATATTATCTCTAGGTTAGATGGTGTCTCAACAGAATCGAAGGACACCCAGCTGGTGTTCACTCCAGAAATGTATGCTTGCCTTTTTGGTGGGGAGAAATCCCCACACATTTGGTCGCAGAAGTCTATGTTGTGTCTCTGGTGTGAGAGCAGAGGAAAAACAGTTCGAGTTGTTCTTTCTACTTGGTACTATTTTGGGAGAATTATGTAAAACAGCAATCTATCTGAAAAACAGTTTCCCGTGATTTCCTGCTGGGTCTGATCCTCAGACCCTGACTGACAGGTTTCTTGCCTGGCCGCGTGGCTAGGGGACCCGGCTGCTCAAAGACCCTGAGGAAGGTGCCATAAAGAGTCAGCAGCCGCAGCCTTGACAAGCTGGCTTTGGGGGCATTTATTCAGTACAGATTTAATCACAAAGGCCTTGAGTAATTAACACGGTTGGGCCCCCCTCCCCACCCCCGGGGAGAGCAGTCCTGCACGCAGATAATTAAAGGCCAGGTTCCAAGGCCTCAGTAAACTAACTCATCTATATCAATTCCATTGTGCTTCCTTGTAATCTACTCTGAGAGAATTCAGCTGCCTTCAGCTATATCCTTTCCCCAAGCTTTTGCAAAACCTCCTGGCCTTCCAAGGTTTGCTTCTTTCTATAATTTTTCCCGCCACCCTGACCGATCTCCTATAATTTCCAACTTAATTTTTCTTGAAATCCAAATTGTTGTCCCAATTAATTTGAATTAAGTTCACTGCCCAGATAATTTTCAAAATGTCACTGCCCAGTATACATACATGACAAAGCAGGTTATGGTGGTAACACAGGTTATGGGAGAAAAGAGGAGGCCTGACTAGCAAAGGTGGTCTTGTTATGTAGATGAAACTTCACAGGTAGTAGCCCTCAGAGAAAACAGGTAGTAAATCTTTTTTTCAGACCTTTAAAGATGTCAGCCTATCTATCAGTTAATCTTTTCTGGATCTGCACAAGGGTTGGCCTTAAATAAAACCTGGCTGCATTAATGTAGATTTTCTCTACAGTTACAGATCCCCTCCCTCAAAAGACATCTTTGCAGGGCTACTTCTGTTTGCTGGCTCTCTGAACAGACATCTCAAAATACATCAAAGAAGTATATTTTGGGGTAAAATATTTTTATTTTCTTCAAAGGCGGGTGAGAAAGCATGAGGCATGGTAGCTGTAGCCACAAATAGTAAATAGACATTTGATGCTAGGAAACCTAGATACACTTCCCTAGTAAATAAAATTCTTATTTTCTGGGAGGCATCTTTCATATGTTAATCTTTATTCAATTTTAAGACACTTCTTTCCCTTACCCACATTCTCAACTATTCAATATGTAGTATTTTATGGAAAAAAAGCAATGGAAACAGTTTTTCTCTAAAATGAGGGCTAACTCATTTTTTCCATTATCCTATCTGTCAACCAAACTATATTTATAATCACACATGTGGCCTTTTATTTTATTACATAGTAATATTTTATTTCATTCTACTTATAAACATTTCTGTTCCCATGTGTTGTACTGAATGCCTGTTGACTCCAATAGGAATGGCACCATGTCCGAGAGGCTGAGGAAGAGACCTGGAGACTGTGAATGAGACATAGGGATTATTGGGGACTTACATATGGGGTAGTCCAAGAGTAGTGAGCTGGACAGGAAAACTGCTCCCATGTGTAAAAACCATGCAGGATATATTATATTTTCACTTAGCCATCTCCATCAGCCAACCTCCACCTGCCAATCTCCATTTAACCCAAAACAAAGGGCCTCAATCCCCTGTATTGCCTGATTCCAAGCAATGGGCCTGGAGTTTGGATGTGCTTCATGGATAAGGAGTGAATCTCCAGGTTGGCCATTCCTAGATTCCTTAGCTCAGAACACCAAACACACATTCTTAGACTATAGGGCCATTCTCAGCATATGCTTGAATTACTGCTGTCAGGTGCGTGTTCCATATACTGTGTAAAGCTTTCTCCCTGTATTTGAGATTCCATTTTTTCTTGCATTATTAATGACTTCATTTCTGAATTTATCACTTTTCTGTCTTACATCTTTTAATTCTTTCCCTCTCAACTTGATTATTTGCATCAGAATAGAGACATGTCTAAAATTTTAATTTTTTATTTTTACAAAGTCTGATCTATTAACTCTCTAAAATGCCCATGTGAAAGGAAAATAAAATCTTGGGACCCCCCCCCCAAATATGCCATGCCAAAGACAGAAGCTAAGCTTGGGAACTCAGTCATGCAAAAACTACCTTCCATTTTGTTCCTAAATAGCTGCAAGATAGAAAGCCACATATTGCCCCAGGTAGCCTCTCTCACAAATTGTTCACAAAGAAATTCCTTGTGGGCTGGAAAATCTGTACCCTAAAGAGAGTTGTCTTGAATTTCACCCTGACAATGTAAATTAACAGCTTATCTTTGCAATCATTGGACAAAGATAAAGAAACCATCCCTCCACCCATCCTGAGACAAATACATATTTGACTTCTTCCTCTACTCTATGTCTATTTTTATGTTATGTAAAATGAAAATTTACTAAGCTCAAGATGAATGCATAATTGACTGTTCCTCTGTCCTCTCCTTTCACATATAACATATGGATTCAGTGAGCACTAATCAAAGCCTCACAAGGATATGAACACTTATCTCACTACCTACCCTCCTTCTTTTTTTCTTTCCTCTTCCCCCTCTGCCACTCTTTCCCCCTTAAATATTGAAGTCCTCAAAGCCTTTTTGGAAAAAATGTAGGTCACACATCCTGCTGTAGCTTGTGTCTTTTTTCCTAGGTGGATCCTCAAACACAGAGAAATAAACCTCTGAATTGATTGACACCTGCCTCAGACACACTTTTTGGTTTATATCCATTCTCCCCTTCTTTTCATTTCCTGCTTCAAGGAGGTTCATGTGTTATGCTGCCCCCGCTTTAATCATCAAAATTTTCAGAATCCATAATCTGGATCCTATTTGCATCTATAACCTGAATTGGCCTCCGTTATGGAATTAATCACAAAGCTCAGAGCAAGTCAAGAGAATGACTAAGAGCAAGAACGTTGGTCCCATCTGGACCCTACTTGAAGCTCTCTTTGCCCAATTTGTTTCTTCATTTGTAAAGTAGAGATAATAAGATTCTGGGTTTTTTTTTTTTTTTTTTCTAGTTGTGAGACTTAAATCAGCAGTCCCAATCTTTTTGGCACCAGGGACCAGTTTTGTGGAATACAATTTTTCCATGGACCGGGGCAGAGGGGATGGTTTCAGGATGACTCTAGTTCATTAAATTTGATTGTGCGCTTTTTTCTATTACTATTATGTTGTAATATATAATGAAATAATTATACAGCTCACCGTAATGTAGAATCAGTGGGAGCCATGTTTGTTTTCCTGCAACTAGGTGGTCCCATCTGGAGGTGATGGGAGAGAGTGACACCCAAAGCATGCTGCTTATGTCCAATCTACTATGTAATATCATTTTGGTTGCTGTCACTGCAGAAAATCCTGCTTCATAAAGATAGGATGTTGGAAATGGAAGCAGGCTTTTCAGTGCTTTTGTGGCAATCTCAGGAGATTCTGCCTTGACTTTAATTCAGAATGTACAGAGATTTGAAGTTGTCTCAAACATAATTTTAAGGCCATCAACTCACTTTTAAGTAGATCAACTTTTAAGTACATCACTTTTAAGTATATTAATTCACTTGGCACTATAAAGCCTGCCAACAGATGCAGCTTAATTGTCACTTGCCACTCACTGATGGGGTTTTCATATGGGTCTGCAAGCAATTGATTTATTATGGTCTCTGGGCAGTCACACCTCTCTCCTAATGTTAATCTGTACTGGTCGCTAGTACAGTCGCTCCTCAGCACTAGCATCACTGCCTCAGCTCCACCTCAGATAGTTAGACATCAGATTCTCATAATGAGCACGGAACTTAGATCCCTCACATGCGCAGTTCACAATAGGGTTTGCACTCCTATGAGGATCTAATGCAGCTGCTGATCTGGCATCAGGTGGAGCTCAGGCAGTGATGTGAGCAATGGGAGCGGCTGTAAATACAGATAAAGCTTCCCTGATTGCCTGCTGCTTACCTCCTGCTGTGTGGCCCAGTTCCTAACAGGCCACCAGTCCATGGCCTGGGGGTTGGGATCCCCTGGATTAAATGACTCAATTATATAAACATAGATTTTTTGTCCTTTTCCTTCTTTGTTTGATCATGCTATATAAGTGGCTGATTTGTAAATGGGCTTATGCTTCTTTCCACCACCATTAATGATCTATTTTTAAAAATGAAATAAAATCCACTTATGAGAGGAAGAAGAAGAAATCTATTTTTATTTAATTGACTTATACTTGCTTCCCCACCTTCCCCAAAATGCTTAGGTACCAGGCAACCCCTTGGAATTTGTAACCTGGTAATCTCAGTCATCTCTTTCTTTCACCTCGCTCATCTAACCATTTTCTCATTATCACTGGATTGTGTAAGACGATCACAAACCCAACAATGGGTAACTGCTGGCTTACACATGTAAAAGCTCACAAGTAGGACAGATCTTAAGAACAGTTTGCTGCAGAAATTCAAGGTATCACAAGTGCTCCACATCCATTTCCCTACACTTCTGAATTCTGCTCTTCTCTGAGTGGTGGCTTCATTCTCAGGCTGAATGCCTTTTTAAAAACACCAAAGATTTCAGAGGTCTAGCCCTCAGATGTGTGTTCCACATAATAGAGGAAAAGAAAACCTCTTGTCCAAGCATTTCAAACTCTGGTCCATGTTTGCCTGAATCAATCAATATGATCAGTGGGACAGACTTAATTGATTATCTCAGCAATTCTCAAATGTTTCTATCTTGAAAGTTTTCACTCTTAAAAATTATTGACGGTCCCCAAAAGCTTTTGGTTTTGTAAGTTGTATCTAAATGTTATCTACTGTATTAGAAATTAATGAGAAAATTATAAAATATTTATTGTTTAAAAATAGTAATAAACCAATTACATGTTAAATAACATTTAATAACATACAATAAGTTTTCTAAACAAACAAAACAGAAAGAAAAAATCCTACATGTGTGGCATCACATTACACTTTTACAAATCTTTTAATGCTAGACTTAATAGAAAACATCTAGATTCTTATTTTGATTCATTGTTTAATCTGTTGTAATATAATAGTTAAGGTAGCTTCTAAAATATTTGACAATTCACTTGTGAGACAAGAAGAGTAAAAAGGGTAAGTAATGTTTCAGCATTATTGTGAAAATAGCTTTGATATCGTGGACCATGAAAAGGTCTTGGGGACCCTCAGGGTTCTCTGAACTAAATTTTGCTATATTCACTTATCCTTAGAGACATGCTATCCATTGAACCTGGAGATGACAGAATCATCCTGAAAAGTTCATTTTGTACTTTCTCATAGGAAAAGGAGGCTATTTTGAAAGAGGAACTCAAATCTGGTAAATAATTAAGTGCAAAACGAAAAAAAAATCAGAGTAGGTTCCCATTCAGCTGTATGATTCAGTGGTGTATAAGATGTCTTTTTTTTTTAATGCTATTTTTGTCATCCTAACTACCCCATAATTGTGGTTTATCAAGTGTGGCAAATATACCACACAATTGCAAGATGTTAATAAAAGAGGAAACTGTCGAGGGCAGAGGAAAATTGGGGAACTCTCTGTACTCTGCTTAATTTTTCTATAAATCTAAAACTGCTCTAAAAATAAATTATAAAGATACTTTGAAGGCTGAGGCGAGAGGATGGATTGAGCCCAGGAGTTTAAGCTGCAGGGAGCCATGCTTGCACCACTGCAATGAAATCTGGGCAACAGAGTAAGTCCTTGTCTCTAAAAATGAATAAATAAATAAATAATGAATAAATAAATATTAATTAAAATATATAATATATTAATTGGAAAGAAATATTAATTAGCAAATGACATAATCTAATACTTCAATGCAATACAAAATTGTTTCTATATACTAATAATAATCTTAATATTAAATATTATACAATTTATAGAAGCATCAAAAATATAAAATAGGTATAAATCTAATGACAGATGTGTATGATGGTTAATACTGAGTGTCAACTTGATTGGATTGAAGGATGCAAAGTATTGTTCCTGCGTGTGTCTGTGAGGGGGTTGCCAAAAGAGATTAACAATTTAGTCAGTGGACTAGGAGAGGCAGACCCACCCTCAATCTGGGTGGGCACCATTTAATCAGCTGCCAGTTCAGCTAGAATAAAGCAGGTGGAGGAACGTGGAAAGACTAGACTGGCTAAGTCCTCTGGCCTCCATCTTACTCTTTTGCTGGATACTTCCTGCCGTCGAACATCAGACTCCAAGTTCTTCAGTTTTTGGATTCTTAGACTTACACTAGTGATTTGCCAGGGGCTCGCAGGCCTTTGGACAAAGACTGAAATCTGCATTATCAGCTTCCCTACTTCTGAGATTTTGGGACTCGGACTGGCTTCCTGGCTCCTCAGCTGCAGGCTGCCCTTGTGATCATGTGAGTCAATTCTCCTAATAAACTTCCTTCATGTATATACATTTATCCTATTAATTCTGTCCCTCTAGAGAACCCTGACTCATACAATGTAAAAACCTCAACACAGCTTCTGAGAATCATCTCTCCATCCTTCAAATGAAGAGACTGGACTGGTTTTATGGTGTGTGCAATTCTTTTTCCTTCAGCTTAGGATTCTCCCTCAGATTTTCATTTATGGCTCTATGGCTTTCAAAATGCAGATTTCAGCTCACACATCACTTCCTCAGGTTCCCTGTCTACTGTATAATAATAATTTTGAGCTTTAACTACATTATCATCATTATCATCAACATTATCATCACTTTGCCATCATTATATCTGAGTTTCATACATATATTGTGACACCAGTTTTACCCACAATGACGTGAGACAGATACTGTTACTATCTCCATTTGCAGGTGAGGGAACACAAGCAAAGTAAGATTCAGCAAAAGGCCCAGAGTCACACAGTTACCAGGCTCTCACCCCATCTACTGGTTACTCTCTATCCTATTACTTAAGTAGATTTTCTTCACAGTATTATTCACTTCCTAAAATTATATTTATGATATATGCATAACTGTATCTATGCATATGTGTATATGTGTATGAATGCATTTAGTTTTAAACGTGCTTATTTTCTGATTTGCCTACTTTAAGGTCAGAGAACTTCTTGTTCAAGTTTGTGTCTTCCAGAATGAAAATGAGCCCTAGGAAGTATGGCCCTTCATGAATAATTTGTGAATTGATGAATGAAATCAATGGTAATCTCCTCATTGCTCCGGGGCTATATCCTTGTGGATTTTATTTTAAAAGAGAGAGATGATTATTACCTTTGTCAGGTAATTAGAATAGCAATAAGTGTGTGTGTGTGTGTGTGTGTATCTCTCTCTATCCTCCCCTCCCTACTACCCATCCAAGCCTCTAATAACAACAACTCTACTCTCTTCTTCTAGGAACTCAATTTTTTTTGGGTACATTCTCATCCCTAGGCACTCTTCTAAATAGTTTACATTTATTAACTCAGTGATTTCTCACAGTGACTTTATGAGATAGGTTCTATTATACACATTTTACAGAAGAAATCACAGGCAGATGGAACACAGGAGAGAAACTTGTTTATCTGGCTCGTTCCTTGTAATTCTACTTTAACCTGGAGTAACTCATTCTATTTGCAACTTAATGTATTAAATGTTTATCCAACTTCTAGCAGTGTAGTAGTCACAAGTAGACAGGGTCTCTCTAATTTGAATATTTAATCTTGGCTTTTAAATCACTAAGCTTGATTTGAAAAGCTTTTTATTGTTCTAAGTGCTTCCCCAAATGCCATAAATAACTAAGCTATTCTAGAATCTTGTCATCTTTCATTTGGGTTTTATAAATCTTCTGAATAACAGGCATATGCATTAAGTTCTAAGATTCAATAAACAGTGTTTAGAACTATTCCTTTTTTTATCGTGTAACAATATTGTCTGCCGGAGAAAATCTCACAATCTACTTTTTTTTTCCTTTTATTTTTAGTTGACACATAATCGTGCATATTTATGGGGAACAGAGTGATATTTTCATACCTGTGTATATTGTATGGTAATCAAATAAAGGCAATTAGCATATCCATCAGCTCAAACATTTATCATTTCTTTGTATTGGGAACATTCAAAATTCTCTTTTTAAACATATAAAATAAATTATTGTTAACTATATTCACCCTACAGTGCTAAAGAACACTAGAACATATTTTTCCTATCTAGCTGCAATTTTGTATTCATTAACCAATCTCTCCCTATCCTCCCCTCCCTGCTACTCATCCAAGCCTCTAATAACCACAATTCTACTCTCTTATTCTAGGAACTCAGTGTTTCTTTAGATCCCACATGTGAGTAAGAACATGCTCAACATCCTCTTGGACACCACAAATTTTACCTCTCAGGGTCTGTGTTTTCAAAATTTGGTTTTTCATACTGATTTTTTAAATCAGTCAGGAGTCAATTTTTTGTGAGTGACATATTTCCAACTTGAACCAGTTTTACAACAAATAGGACTTGTTAGCTCCCGTTTTTAAGCCTAGGCGATAACAGGATGAAAAACATCTAGAATAGCCAACAAGAATCTCTTGCCATTTCTTGTCTTTCTGACCCACTTCACTGTGACCTACTTTTCTCTCACCATAGGAGAACTTTGTTGATAAGGCAAGAACAGCAAGTTGCAGGGTTTTATCAAAGACATTCTAACACAGATTCTACAGAATAGTGTAGTAGTTCATTTTCACATCAATCCCCTGTCACAAACAATGATAGAAAAAGAATGCAATTGGCAACTTACAGAAACATTATTCTTCAATATGGTGGTTATCCACCGGAGAAGAGAAAAACATGAATTTCCAAGAAAAAATAACATGAGGATCTCTTCCTCTCTGACTGAGTGAAATTTCCCAGTTTTCTCCTGGTGTCTTAGATAAGATTGAGAATACTGAAATTGCATTCCCAGGCCTTCAGTCAGGCTTATTTTCAAATTCAGAATTCGAAACTGAGTTCAAGAAGTACACCAATGTTTCTAAACTGAAACAGAAGATTGCAAAATGGAAAATTAAGACTTCACTGTTCCACCCAGGGTCAAGTCTCTCCTTTATGGTTCAATCACCCGGTGCCCTTTGCTTGCCCTTGTCACGTGCCATTATCAGGATAGGTCTTCAGGTGAATATGAAGATATGCTGCCCAGGTACCCCTTCAAGGAAAGACTTACTTCCCAGTGGTGAGGAATGCAGTGAGCAAACTCTGTATTGGTCTGCCTCAAATTTAGAGACATGCTTCAACTCATGTCAAAACCTCCCAGGCAGGCCACATCAGATGACTGAGGAAGGCAGAAGTATAAACAAGCTTGGCCATTTCTACATAGTAAGAACAGTATGGGCCAGGTGCAGTGGCTCATGCTTGTAATCCCAGTACTTTGGGAGGCCGAGGCGGACAGATCACGAGGTCAGGAGATCGAGACCATCCTGACTAATACCGTGAAACCCCGTCTCTACTAAAAATACAAAAAAAAAAAAAATTAGCCGGGCATGGTAGCAGGCGCCTGTAGTCTCAGCTGCTTGGGAGGCTGAGGCAGGAGAATGGCGTGAACCCGAAAGGTGGAGCTTGCAGTGAGCCAAGATCGTGCCACTGCACTCCAGCCTGGGCAACAGAGTGAGACTCTGTCTCAAAAAAAAAAAAAAAAAAAGAACAGTCTGAAGGGTAATCATCCTCACCCCAGAGTCCCCTGCAGATTAGTCAAGCCTTCTCAGGTCTGCATCTCATTTCACACTTCAACAGTTTTACTTCTTCCACGTGGATTTTCATGACTCTTATATCACCCAGAGGTCCAAATATCAAGGCAACCCTTCCTGAACACTTAGAACTTGCTCTGGATTTACTCTGTTTTGTGTCTTTAGGCTCCTTTGGATTGCCAGCTCCTCAAAAGAGATATTGTCTTATATGTGTGACTTTTAATAACTTATAAAACGTATACAGCTGGCACAGATGAGCATCTGAAGAATTAATGGGGTAATTATTTAATTTTAGAAGTAAATGGGAGAGATATGGTCACAGATATGCTCCTCAGAATGAAGGGGCTATAAGGCAGCAAAACAAAATAATATTGTCCTATTTTAAAAATATAATTAAATACCCCATTATTCCTAAAAGGAAGCATTTAATACCAATCATAGTCTAGAGTACCTAGAGAAAGAAAAGAAAAAGTATTTGGAGAAGGAAAGGCTTTTCCAAAATATCAGCACCAGAACATCAAGATCACTTATGAGTCAGTTTTTCTACTCTATGTCATCATTAGAGGCGGTTCCTAGTGATAGGCAGATCATTTGTGTATCAGAATTTCAGGTTGCCTGAATTGGCATTGACCACACTCAGTGTTTCTTAAACTAGACAGGTGTTCCATGGCGATAAAGTCTGTGCAATCCTACCCTCAAACTTTGGGAAATCTGAGAGGCCAAAGAAAGAGGATGACATATCCAGTTTATCAGAAAGAATCATTTAATAGAGACTTAGGAACAGAAGCCATGACTATGTCACATACAGCAAAGTGACAGGATGATAGATTGCTGTGACACTACCCCCAGACCCAGGGTTTATATACTGGAGGGAATGAATGTGTACAAAGACACAATAGGAATGGGACTCGGCACTCCCAACCCCACTAATGCATTTTTTTCAGACCTGCTGGTCCTGCATGCTGCCCCTGGGGTGCTGGGACACAGCACAGGGAGAGGGCAGAATGCAGTGCTCATGGCAGAGCAGGTGGCCCCCAGGGATCCACACTGCTGCTGCTGGCTGGCCTAGCACTGTTGGGCAACAGTGGGCAGAGGCTTCAACCTGCAACTTCCCTATTTCAATTCAGCCAAGAGTACCTGCATCACCTCCTCCATAACCTTCAATAAAGAAGCCCCAGCATGCCCCACCCTACCAAGGCCTGTACTACGAACTGGTAAACGCCCTATAGCTGCTGGAGATCACAACTAGACCATCCAGACTGTAAACCAAAAATAAAATCCTAAGTTCCCCAACTGACTTATAGGCCTCACTTCTTGGCCAAGTGTATTCCAAAATAAACCTGAAAGTCTAGTTCAGGTTGTGATGGGAAGGGAGGTAGGATATGCCTCATTATAATCTCCTCCCTTTGAAATTCAAGCACAACTGACCAGCATTAACATTAATACGGAGACCTTGAGACTGACAAAACAGACTCTCTGTAGCAATAAGACACCAAATTCCAACCCTCTCTAGTATAGAATCACATGACAGCATAAACCAAAAATAAAATTCTAAGCTTCCCTCTCACCCCCCAAATAACTGAATAGACCACTCCTTTTGGCCAAAGACATTCAAAAGTTAGCCTAAAACACAAATTCAGGCCATGATTGGAATGATTGGTTGGATATGCCTCATTATACCCTCCTCCCTTTGGAATTCAGGCACAACTGACCAACATTCACATTAAAACAGTGACCTTAAGACTGGCAAAGCAGACTCTTTGTAGCAATAAAATGCCAACATAACAGATAGCAGGCCCTGAAAGAAATCAAACTATTTTACCCCAAAATATATTTCCTTGATGTTTCTTGAAATGGCCCTGCAAATCTGTCTCTTGTGGGGAAAATCTACATTCTGTAGACAATCCCTTTCTTTTTCCAGCTCTTTTTCCTGATCTAAGAGAGAATCAAGGAATATTCTGGCACCTTGCAAAGTCTAATAAGAAACACTTACAATCTATTCTCTCTGAAGCCTGCTACCTGGAGGCCTCATCTACATAATAAAAACCCTGGTCTCTACAACACTTTATCTTAACCTAGCCACTGCCTTCTACTGATTCCAGGTCTTTAGATAAACACTTTCAACCAACTGGCAATCAGAAAATCATTGAATCCACCTATGACCTGGAAGACTCCCAACCAACACCCCTCCTTCTCCCTTTTCCATCCCCCATCCCTTCTCCAAGTTGTGTTGCCTTTCTGGACCAAACCAACATACATCTTACATATATTGATTGATGTCTTAGTCTCCCTAAAATGTATAAAACCAAGCTGTAGCCCAACCACCTTGGACCCATGTTTTCAGGAACCTCTGGGGTTGTGTCATGAGCATATTCTTAATTTTGGCAAAATAAACTCCTAAATTGATTGAGATCTGTCTCAGATACCTTTGATTTACAAAAGTCAGCAAGCCCTGAAAGAAATTGAAGTATCTTATCCCAAAATATATTTCTTTAACATATTTTACATATTTTGACATGGCCCTACAAAGCTGTCTCTTGTGGAGAAAAATCTACATTCTATAGAGAATCCCCTTCCCTTTGCCAGTCTTTTTCCTGGTTCAGGAGAGAATTAACTAAGACTGTGGCACCTTTTAAAGTCTGATAAACTTTTACAGTCGATTCTCTCTGAAGCATGCTACCTGGAGGCTTCATCTGTGTAAGAATCTTGATCTCTACAACCCCTTATCTTAACCCAGACACTCCTTTCTATTGATTCCAAGTCTTTAGGTAATCAACTCTTTCAACCAAATTGCCAATCAGAAAATCTTTGAATTCTCTCCTTCAAGTGTTCCCACCTTTTTGGTCTGAACCAATGTACATGTTACATGTATTGCCTGATGTCATATGCCTCCCCAAAAGATATAAAACCAAGCTGTATCCCAATCACCTTGGGCACATGTTCTCAAGACCCCCTGGGAGGCTGTGTCATGGATCATTGGTTCTTATAGTTGGCTCAGAACAAATTTAAAATATTTTGCAGTTTAACTCTTTCCGTTGACAAGACCTTGCACTCTCACTTCCTCTAGAGCCAGCCCTGTTGATGGAAAAACCTTACAAGCCAAGATAAGCCATGCTCTGACTCTGTCCCATATATTTCATTCAAGGTCCTCTGATTGGAGGACCTTTGAAAAGCTAAAACAAATGGCGTTCCAACATAGATTTCAGTCAAAGAAATTAACCCTGTCACCCTCATGTGCACAACACCAGAAGGATGACTGGTCTTTTCCTTTGCCTCATTATAATACTAAAATCCCCACCCAGGGAGAGGCTTATTTGCCATTTTCTAATCATGTCATGTATGTGTTACTCCTTACTAGACTCATGCACCCTGCACTGCACCCCACACACGTGGTGACAGTCACCTATCTCATGAATTATGCATGTCACTCTCCTTAACCCGCTTATTCCTGAGGTTGCAATTTTTTGAATTTTTGCAATCAGACCTTGGTGATGAACTTGAGCAATAGGATACGAATAACTCCCACACGCTTAGCATTCCAATAATGGAGGAGGAGGCATAAATGTATTAAGGCACCACAATGCACAGCCTTTAGGGAGACAGCATGAGACCTTTAACTCCAGTGTTGGCTCCCTTTTGTTCCAACACAAGCCCTTAATAAACGCCTTGACTGGTAAACTTGTTGGGCCTCATGCCACTTTCTATTACATGAGAGTCTAAGAACCTGTGATTGGTAACAATAGGACAATTGAAGTCGATTCCCCAGGGAAAGGCAAGAACACTCTGTAAGCCTCCTTCAAGGCAGAATTTATAGTAACGGTAGATAAAGTAGAAATCTTAGAGGCATTCCCGGAACAGGGATCAATCAGAAGTCAACATGCAACCAAGCAGCCTAACAGCCCAACAACGTAGCCTCAAGCTGCATTTTAAACTTTTTTTCTTTTCTTTCCTCTTTCCCATCCCAGTCTCAAGATATAACTTTGGGACAAACTGCATATGTGTTACCTCTCATCTTTAAATCCAGGCTCAAAATGTGCTGTGAACCTCCATTCCCTTTCATTTCCCATACTATGCTCCCATGCCTTATGCACATTTATTTACCTACATGCTTGTTAAGCACACACCATGCTCTCTTATCTGGTCCTACCTTTCCTTGTAAGCTTCATGGGTCAGATCCTTATAGGGACCAGGCACTTCTGGAATTCTTTCTCCAATAAAAGATTACTTCAAGGATGGAATCCACTCCAGGTGACTATAAGATGTACTGCAACTAATTTATAACCTGGCAGGATCCACGATGGTGCCAACCCCTTCACCAAATGAGACAATAATTCAAGATGAGACATTGGAGCAAGTCATGCCACCTGGCACCTCCTAGCCCCTTCTCTCTTCTGTATTCCAAACCCTTTCTTTAAAAAACCCTGCTTACCCACCACAAATCGAAGAGTAGAATTGCTCTGTACTCTTCCCCTTACCTAGCATGGATAATAAAGGAATATCACTCTTTCTTATCATAATGCATTATTATTTTGACGTCATTCCTTAAGAAAGAAGTTCAGCGAGCAGCCAGACCCTTTTTGCTGGTTACAAACATGGTGAATTAGCAGCCAAGGAGTTGCTTTATCCCCCTCAACAGGCTCACTCTTTTGGCAATTCTGATTTAATAGGTTTGTTTTAGACATTGCGGTCAGACAAGTTTGGAAAACACTGTCATAACAGAGTCCTATATTTCTCCACACACATATCTTCAGGTACACCTTTCCCAACCACTGCCCTTCCTTCTCTCATGAATGTGGAACCCAAGCCTGCTCTCTCCTCCTCAAAGTCTCTACAGATACAATGGCATGCATTTATTTTTTATTTTTATTTTATTTATTTATTTATTTTGAGATGGAGTTTCACTCTTGTTGCCCAGGGTGGAGTGCAATGGCGTGATCTTGGCTCACTGGGTTCAAGCGATTCGCCTGCCTCAGCCTCCCAAGTAGCTGGGATTACAGGCATTCTCCATCATGCCCAGCTAATTTTGTATTTTTAGTAGAGATGGGGTTTCACCATGTTGGTCAGGCTGATCTTGAACTCCCAACCTTAGGTGATCCACCCTCCTCGGCCTCCCAAAATGCTGGGATTACAGGAGTAAGCCACCATGCCTGGCCATGCATTTATTTTCAATCTTGTGAATTAGTATGGTCAATCTCTTTTCATTATTCTCTCTTTAGATTTATCTTAAGAGGAGAGAGATACCTGTGGGTCTGAGGCTCATTTATCACCTGGGCTTTTAAATTCTCCTTGAGAAATTGCTGCAGTTTGCTTTGAGGAAACAACATAATTCCAAATGTCTTGGTTATCCTTAACTGGGAATTTTGGTGTTTCTCAGACTGCTAATTTTCATCCTATTTATATTAGTTTGCTATGACTGCGATAACAAAGTACCACAGACTGGGTGGCTTAAACAATAGAAATTTATTTTTTCATAGTTCTGGAGGCTATAGCAAGCATAAAATCAAGGCTTTAGCAGGGTTGGTTTCTTCTGAGGACTGTAAGGGAAGGATCTGTTCCAGGCCTCTCTTATTGGCTTATAAATGGCCGTTTTCTTTCTGTCTTCACATAGTCTTCCTTCTGTACATGTCTGTGTCCTGAACTCCTCTTCTTATAAGAATATTACTCATATTGAGTTAGGGTCCACCCTGAATATCTCATTTTAATTTAACTACTCTTTAAAGAAACTGTCTCCAAATATGTCACAATCTGAGGTCCTGGCGCTTAGGACCTCAACATATAAACTTTGAGGGTAACACAATTCAGGCCATAACACCTCTCAAAGCAAGAGTCTTTATTCTGTAATAAAACCTAAGATAATCAAGTGTGATACTCCATATTCAGAGTATCATCCTCCCTTCAGAGAGGAATTCTAAAAGAAGTAGACATCTTCCTAAAGCTACAAACTCTAATAGAAGAAGAGCCCAGGATATCAGGTGATACCAGAGACCTGGAAATAGGTGATTTCCAGGGGCTGGAGTGTGAGGTGTAAAGAAGTTAGTTCTTGTGTCTAGGTTTAAAAAAAAAAATGGTTATGTAGAGATAACTACATAGAACTGTACCACCAATTAATGCTCCATGTTTTCTATCTCAAGAACAAATGCGTACTCATTCGGAAGATAGTATTCATCAATTTCACACCTCCCATGGCTAAGACAGACAGTTAAGCCAAGTAGGAAGAGCACAAACACTAAAGTCAAGCCAGCCTGGGTTTAAATCCCAGCTCTATAATCTCGTGGCTAAGTGGCCTTGGGCAAATTGTTCTTATTCTTGTTATGTAAAGACGCTTACAGCTTTAAAAAAGAGGTATTGCTTACCTGAAGAGTTTGTTTCATGGATTAAAATGAAGTAACACAAGTTAGGCTTTCAGCAGAAGGCTGGAGACATAATGGATATTCAAGTAAGTTTGCCTTTATTCACTTTCTTTCTTTTTTTTGTGGGGCAGGGACGGAGTCTCACTCTGTCACTCAGGCTGGAGTGCAATGGCGCCATCTCAGCTCACTGCAACCTCTGCCCCCCAGGTTCAAGTGATTCTCCTGCCTCAGCCTCCCAAGTAGCTGGGACTACAGGCACATGCCACCACATCTGGCTAATTTTTGTATTTTTAGTAGAGGCAGGGTTTCACTATGTTGGCCAGGCTGGTCTTGAACTCCTGACCTAGTGATCTGCCTAAAGGAGGAGACCAACCCTCATATTGTCTTATGCCCAATTTCTGCCTCCAAAGAAAAAAAATAATAAAAACTAAAAGGCAGAAATGAAATTCACAAGCAGACAGCCCGGTGCCACACCCTAGGCCTGGTAGTTAAAAATTGACCATTGACCTAATCAGTTATGTTATCTATAGATTACAGACAGACATTGTATAAAAAAGCACTGTGAAAATCCCTATCCTGTTTTGTTCTGATCTAAATACCGGTGCATGCAGCCCCCAGTCACATACCCCGTGCTTGCTGAATCAATCACGACCCTCTCACACGCACCCCCTTAGAGTTGTGAGCCCTTAAAAGGGACAGGAATTGCTCACTCGGGGAGCTCGGCTCTTGAGACGGGAGTCTTGCCAAAGCCCCTGGCCGAATAAACCCCTTCCTTCTTTAACTGGGTGTCTGAGGACTTTTGTCTGCAGCTTGTCCTGCTACAGTTCTTGGTTCCCTTACCAGGAAGCAAGGTGATTGGTGGATGGTCCAGGCAGCTCCTTAGGCAGCTTAAGCTTGCCCTGTGGAACATCCCTGTGGGGGACTCCGACCAGCCAGAGCTACGCAGATCCTGAGAGCACCCCTGGGTAGGCACTTGCCCCAGTCGGACGCCTCGCCAGAGCAGTGTGTGGCAGGCCCCCGTGGAGGATCAATGCAGTGGCTGAACACCGGGAAAGAATGGGCACTTGGAGTCTGGATATCTAAAACTTAGTAAGACTAATCTTTGAAACTTGCCCACTCCATTTGAGTAGAAGCGTGACCTGATCACCCATGGTGTGCCTTTATTGGCACTTTGGTTTTGGTTTTGGTTTTGACTTGGTTTGAATTGCTTGACAGGACCAGTCTTAGGAACTTGCCCACTCCATTTGAGTAGAAGCATGGCCTGATCACCCACGTCGTGCCTTTATCAGCACTTTGGTTTTAGTTTTGACCTAGTTTGAATTGCTTAACAGGACTGGTCTTAGGAACTTGCCCACTCCATTTGAGTAGAAGCGTGGCCTGATCACCCATGTCGTGCCTTTATCAGCACTTTGGTTTTAGTTTTAACTTGGTTTGAATTGCTTGACAGGACTGGTCTTAGGAACTTGCCCACTCCATTTGAGTAGAAGCGTGGCCTGATCACCCATGGTGTGCTTGTACTGGCACTTCAGTTTTTGTTTTTGACTTGACTTGGATTGCTTGATACTTTGGTTTTAGTTTTGACCTGGCTTGGATTTCTGGATACTCTAATTTTATTTCTGATTTTGGTTTAGTGCAAACTGCAAAAGTGTGTGTCTGCCCTTTTTATCCGTTCTTTGTTTTGTGGTGTGTGTGTGGTGTGAGCACAGTGTTTTGTCTCGAAGAAGCATAGGTCAGGCACAAATAAGCCCACCCTACTAGGAACTATGTTGAAAATTTTCAAAAAAGATTTTAAAGGAGACTATACAGTACTATGACACCAGGAAAACTTGAAACTTTGTGTAAGATAGACTGGCCAGCAGTAGAGGTAGGTTGGCCTTTAGAAAGAAGCCTGGACAGGTCCCTTGTTTCAAAGGTATGGCTCAAGGTAACCTGTAAGCCAAGAAACCCAGACCAGTTCCCATACATAGACACTTAGTTATAGCTAGTTTTAGACCCCCCACCCCTGAACACACAGTGGTTGAGAAAACAGCAGCATAAGTGGCTGGCAGAGGCAAGGAAAGACCAGCAGACAGACAGAAAGGAAAGAGACAGAGAGGAAAAGAGGCAAAGACAGAGAGGAAGAGACAGACAAAGAAGGAGTCGAGAGAGAAAAAGAGAGAGAAAGAGAGAAAAAGAGAGGCAGAGAAAAAGAAGAGACAGGCAAAAGGAAAGTCAAAGAGAGAGAGACAAAGTCAAAGAGAAAAAAAAAGAAAGATATACAAGTAGTTAAGAACAAAAAAAGTGTACCCTATTCCTTTAAAAGCCAAGGTAAATTTAAAACCTATAATTGATAATTGAAGGTATTATCTGTAACCCTATAACACTCCAGCCACTTTGTTGTCAGTGTAAACAAGGACGTATCCCGATTGCACTGAGGGCTTCCTATCAAAAATCCTTAACTCAGTAACTTGCAGATGGCCCAAATGCATTCAATCTGTAGCAACAACTGCTTTGCTAACAAACAAACAAAAAAAAAGGTAAAAAAAAAAAACTTTTACAGGAAACCTCATTGTGAACACACCTCACCAGTTCAGAAGTATCCTAAGGAAAAAAAAAAAAAAATGGAAAAAAAAGGAAGGGTGAAATTTATATAAAAAGAGTATTGTATGGTAAATTCTTGTCCTGAAATAAATTAACTGGTTGTTTAAAGAAAAAAATATTTGTAATAAGTCAGAAAGTTGAGGCATGTTGAAGAATTGTCTGTGAAAGTCATGAAAGAGAAAAATGTTATTAAAAAATGCAAAAAAATTGTATAATTTAAAAGTAACTAGGCCTCCTAAATGTAAAACTATTGAAAAAAAGAACAGCTTATGTGCAAGGTGTATAAGAAAAGTAAAATACACCTTTAGTAAAAAGATTATAAGGAGGCATAAGAATGTACATTTTTACCTACATTAAAAAGTTAAAAAAAACTATTGCTTTGAAGGTTTAAGCAAGTTTTAAAACGTTAAATGTAAAGAAAATTCTGTGTGTAACCATATTGGCTAAAATTAAAGAAGTATCATCCAGTTTTTCTGTGAACTGGACATTAAAGTAAAAGCATAACAGGTGTTTTTTAAAGGACCAACCTGCTCTTTAGCAAAAATTATGAAAGATTAAAAAGAGTCTACAAAATCTTACCTTTTGGTCAAACATTAAAAATAGATAAATATGTCTACGAAGTTTTATTAAACTTATGTTTAACATTAATAACACCCTAATATAAAGATAAAATTTAGCTTATCTGGTATAAAAATCATACGAGAAGCATTGTTAAAGCAAAATGGTATTTGGCTTTCTTTGGTTTAAAAACTAATAAAAATAGTTGCTAAAAGAAATTTCTCAGTAAAAAGGCACTAAGGACTATAAAGTCCACTGCCAAGGTCCACACATTTAAAACAAAAGATCAATTTCTTAAAAATGATATACCTGGTTTATCTTCCACTTTCCTTTCTCTCAAAAACTGATAGTCTTTTAGTACATGTACCACCCCTAGAATTCTGGTAAACCAGCACCAGCCTGGGGTTCACATTCTCAGCAAATGGTGGAAAGAAGAAAAACTCAAACCAGCCTGGGAAGGACCCTACCTTGTGCTGCTAACCACCAAAACTGCTGTTTGTACAGCAAAAAAAAAAAAAGAAAAAAAAAAGGATGGACTCATCACACCCAAGTCAAGAAAGTGCCACCCCCTCCAGAGTCGTAGGCCATAGTCCCAGGGGGAAACCCTACCAAACTAAAGCTAAGAAAAATTTAACTCTTTTCATCTATTCTATTACTCTTTCTTCTTTCCTTCTTTCCTCATTCTATTGCTGACCATCTAGTTATTAACATAACCAAGTCAATTTCATCTCAAACTATTGCATTTAATGCTTGCCTTGTTATACCCTGTGAGAACTTGCCAAGTCAAAGACAGCTTTCTACTTCAGAAAAGTACTTCTGTCCCTCCTGACTCTCCTCAGACTAGGCATTAGTAAACTAGGACCATTTAATGGTCCTAGGACAACTAGACAAGGTTTCCAAAGGGTGGCCCCCAGGTCTAAGAGCCCTGGCAGCCATGGCCCTGTTAGCACAAGAAGCAAATAAACTAACCCTTAGGCAAAACCTGAATATAAAGGCTCTCTATGCTGTAGTAACTTTAATGACTACCAAAGGACATCATTAGTTAACAAACGCTAGATTAACCAAGTACCAAAGCTTGCTATGTGAAAATCCCCCATAACCACTGAAGTTTCCAATACGCTAAACCCTGCCACCTTGCTCCTGGTATCAGAGAACCCAGTTGAACATAACTGTGTAGAGGTGTTGGACTCAGTTTATTCTAGCAGGACCAACCTCCAAGACCATCCTTAAACATCAGTAGACTGTGGATGGGAGCAGCTTCACCACCCTTGCAAAGTGACTGTGAAGAAGACGACAAGCTCTGCTCCAGTCACACCCGGAAGCTGACTGGTCCATGCACAGCCAAAGCATGAGAAAACTCATCACAGGACTCTTTTTCCTTAAAATTTAGACTTTTACAGTAAGGACTTCAACTGACCTTCCTCAGACTGAGGACTGTTCCCAGTGTATACATCAAGTCACTGAGGTAAGGCAAAAGGTTGCTACAGTCCTATCGTTTTATGGTTATTACAAGTGTACTAGAACTCTAAAAAGAACTTGTTTGTATAATGCTATTGTATACAAGGTATGTAGCCCAGGAAATGACCAACCTGATGTGTGTTTTGACCCATCTAAGCCTCCCATGACCACAGTTTTTAAAATAAGATTAAAGACTGAGGACTGGTGAAGGCTCATAAATGATATGAGTAAAGTGTTAGCCAAAGCAGAAGAAAAAGGGGTGCCCAAACAAGTCACCTTGAAATTTGATGCCTGTGCTGTCATTAATCGTAATAAGTTAGGAATAAGGTGTGGTTCTCTTAATTAGAAAAGAGGCTATATGGCAGAAAATAAGTACATCTGTCTTAAATTAGGACTGTGTAGAAATAAATGTAAATACTAGTTTTGTGTCATTTAGGCCACTTAAATTAAAAAAAAATAAAAAGGATCCAGTCCACCTCCAGAAAAGAAAAAATAGCCCTTCCTATACTAAAGGACAATGTAACCCCTTAGAGCTAGTAATAACCAATCTCCTTGATCCTCGCTGGAAAAAAGAGGAGCCTGTGACCTTAGGAATCAATGGGGCTGGACTAGATCCTCAAGTAAACATCTTAGTTCGAGGAGAAGTTTACAAACGCTCTCCTGAGCCAGTGTTTCAAACTTTCTATGATGAACTAAATGTGCCAGTAGCAGAAATTCCAGGAAAAACAAGAAATTTGTTTTTGCAATTAGCCAAGCATGTAGCCATCTCTCAATGTCACTTCATGTTAGATATGTGGAAGAACATAATAAGAGGTCAATGGCCATAGGAAGCCTGAGAATTACTACCTACAGACTCAGTTCCTGATCAATTCCCAGCTCAAAAGAATCACCCTGATGATTTCTAGGTCGTAAAAGCCTCAATTATTGAACAATATTGCATAGCTAGAGAAAGAAAAGAATTCACTCACCCCATATGACAACTTAGTTGTCCAAGACAGAAACTGTATAATGGTACCACAAAAACAGTCACTTGGTGGAGTTCAAATCACACAGAGAGAAATGCATTTAGTAAATTCCCAAAGTTGTGAACCGTGTGGACCCACCCGGCATCCCACCGAGACTGGACAGCCCCCACTGGATTATACTGGATATGCAGGCATAGAGTTTATGCCAAATTACCTGACCAGTGGGCAGGTAGTTGTGTTATGGGCACTATTAAACCATCTTTCTTCTTACTGCCGATAAAGACAGGTGAACTCCTGGGCTTTCCTGTCTATGCTTCCTGTGAAAAGAAAAGCATAGCTATAGAAAATTGAAAAAATGATAAATGGCCCCCTGAGAAAATCATACAATATTATAGGCCTGCTACTTAGGCACAAGACAGCTCGTAAGGATACCAGATCCCCATTTACATGATCAACCGAATCATAGTTACAAGCTGTCTTAAAAATGATCACTAATAAAACTGGCAGAGCCTTGACTATTCTGGCCCGGCAAGAAACTCAGATAAGAAATTCTATCTTTCAAAATAGATTAGCTCTCGACTACTTGCTAGCAGCTGAAGGAGAGGTCTGTAAGAAATTTAACCTTACTAATTGCTGCCTACATGTAGATAATCAAGGGCAAGTAGTTAAAGACATAGTTAAAGATATGACAAAACTGGCACATGTGCCCGTACAAGTGTGGCATAGATTTGATCCTAAGGCCATGTTTAGAATATAGTTCCCAGCACTAGGAAGATTTAAACTCTTATAATAAGAGTTATAATAGTAATAAGAACCTGCTTACTGCTCCCTTGTTTGCTACCTGTACTTCTTCAAATGATAAAAAGATTCATTGCTACCTTAGTTGACCAAAATGCTTCAGCACAAGTGTACTATGTGAATCACTATTGATCTGTCTAGCAAGAAGACATGGGTAGTGAAAATGAAAGTGAGAACTCCCACTATTGAGTGAGAGTCTCAAAGGGAGGGAATAAATGAGGAGACCACCCCTCATATTGTCTTATGCCCAATTTCTGCCTCCAAAGAAAAAAAAAGTAAAAACTAAAAGGCAGAAATGAAATCCACAAGCAGACAGCCCAGTGCCACATCCTAGGCCTGGTAGTTAAAGATCGACCCCGATCTAATCAGTTATGTTATCTATAGATTACAGACATTGTATAAAAAAGCACTGTGAAAATCCTTATCCTGTTTTGTTCCGATCTAATTACTGGTGCATGCAGCCTCTAGTCACGTACCTGCTGCTTGCTCAATCGATCACGACCCTCTCACGCGCACCCCGTTAGAGTTGTGAGCCCTTAAAAAGGACAGGAATTGCTCACTTGGGGAGCTTGGCTCTTGAAACAGGAGTCTTGCTGATGCCCCTGGCCGAATAAACCCCTTCCTTCTTTAACTCAGTGTCGGAGGAGTTTTGTCTGTGGCTTGTCCTGCTACATGCCCACCTCCGCCTCCCAAAGTGTTGGGATTACAGGCGTGAGCCACCACAACCAACCCGGCTTTATTCACTTTCTTATTCTCCTGTAGGATTTGGAATTCCAGTTCAAATTTTCCAGTTTAATTATTGATTTCTCATGGTACCTGCTCATGCCAGAAAAACTCTGTATGTTCCAGTAACATCTTCCATTTGCCTAAGTGGATCTTTGTCTCCTCTCTCCCTTTTCGCACATGAACTTCTGAAGGACAGCATTTATAGCAATTCATATTTTCTGTTCTGTGTCTTAGCAAAATGTCTGGAATCTAACAGGGCATTGGCCCTTATTCAGGTCTATTGCCATATCCATAGAATCATGTTAGATAAAATATCAATTTATTTACAAATAGCAAAACATGGCAGCACCATTGTCTATCCTAGGACACTTGTCTCTAAAAAAAAAAAAAAAAAAAAAAAAAATCATTGAACAATAGCATACCACATAAGAAACCACTCTTAACATTCTCATATAGACCAATTGCCAGCCCTCCTTCTGCCCAGCCTAAATCTATCCCCAGGACAAAGCCTTACAGCAGCACAAAACAGATTCCAATCCAGAAATGTTATATAGGGCCACCAAATAACAAGAGGAAATGAGCTGTTTTCTCTGGGCACCTTTTACGCACTGTTTAGTGTTAGAGCCAAAAACTGATCTTGGCTCTCTCTCTTCCTTCTGTTTTTTACAGATTGAGCCTCTTGTACTGTTTTTCAACCAGTTCCTTCCTGATAGGCGGACATGGTGGGTTAAGATATTTCTCACTGATGAAGAAAGTTGATATGCTTTTAAAGGTTTCCCAAAACTCATCTGATAGCATTTTCCCTAGATCCTCTTTCCATCTATTTCTCTGCCTTTTTGGGATAACATCATTTTGTAATATATGTTTTTTACAGTTCAATTTATCTGGAAGTAGTCTATGTGAAGGTTACTAATAATTACATTCCCTGATCTTATCCAGGGTCTTAAGCCCACTTTTTCCAACCAGAGTTAAGGGATAGGTGAATATTGCCAAACGTTCCTGAGAAGCTGGCAGTGTCTCTTTTCCTAATTTCAAGTTCAGGATTACACATCAATGTCTATAAATGAAAAAATAGGTTCCATTCATCATTCGAGAAACTGGGCTAAATGATTTTTCAACATGCACAGTATTATGTTTAATATATCCATTTAAGAAACAGAAAAAAACTAAGACAGAATAAAAGGATTGGCCAAGATCATAAAGCCAATACCTAATATAGCTACTGCAATTTGCTTCTGCGTATATTGTATTCCAAAATCCACCGTCTTAAAAATCCATGCCCCCCAATATTGTTCAACAAAACCCTATGCTGGAACTCCCAGATAGAAGCTATTTGAAGATGTAAGTTCAGCTCACTTAACTGTTTGTAGAGTGAACAGAGGTTTTCCAGTGGAGGGAAATACTCATGTAACATAGAGAGATACTAACGAGGGACGCTCACACTCTTGGATATATAGATTTACCCCAACACTCTAAATCAAGTTACAATTAAAAATATGGTACCCTGTCTCATTAGTTGTTTATATAAGTAGATTCATGTCTATAGCGGGAATTGTTACCTATTACATACTTATAATGGGAATTATTTGAGAAATTTTATTTCTTTTTTTTTTTCTTTTTTGAGACGGAGTCTCGCTCTGTCACCCAGAATGGAGTGCAGTGGCGTGATCTCGGCTCACTGCAAGCTCCGCCTCCTGGGTTCACGCCATTCTCCTGCCTCAGCCTCCTGAGTAGCTGGGACTACAGGCACCCGCCACCGTGCCTGGCTAATTTTTAGTATTTTCAGTAGAGACGGGGTTTCACTGTGGTCTCGATCTCCTGACCTCGTGATCCGCCAGCCTCGGCCTCCCAAAGGGGAAATTTTATTTCTAAGACAATTTTTAGAAAAAAAAACCCTTTGATTAGCATTTTTCAGAGGGATTTAGAAAAATATTATTGTTCCGGGTGCCCTGCTACACCACACGCTTCTTTACCCAAAGTGGAGAGCTGCTCCTTTGAAAATATGTCCACCAAATAGCTCTGATTGCTGTTGCTATCTCAACCAAAACTCGTAATTGTGATTACCAAAAATCCTAAATATTGAAAAATCACAGAATATGGGAACAGAAAGACCAGTTAGGAATCTTTTGTTCCAAATTGCTCATTTTCAGATGTGAAACCTGAGGTTCACAAGGAGAAAAAACTTTCTCAAGTTTATATAGCAAGTAAATAAGGGTGAGGACTGACTGGTCAAATATGACTCATGCTCCAGTTTCCTTTCAACTCTCTTCCATCAATTATTGACAAAAGATGGCTGGTGATTGTTCCTACATTCGTTTTCTGGCTATGGGTTGTTTATAGAGTGTTCTGTTGATAAAGGGCTGATGAAAAGGAGGACTTCAGAAACTGCTCTTGGTCTTTTGCATCATTTTATTGATGCCTTAATTCCCCATTATCTTTGATAAGTCCCTAAATCTTGCATGCCAACACAAACACAGATAAGAAATCAAGTTACATTATTCCAATTTATTGCACAAATACAGGTAATTGAGAATACATAAGGAGGTCACAAGCACACTAATAATTAATGATACAATACTGCATTGTGGGATAGAGTAGTTATGGAGCAAGAAATTAAGGCTGGATGAAAAGGTGTTCATTCAGTGGTGTTCATGGAGAAGATGACCTTGAAGTTGAAATTTAGAAAGACAATTTGGGGCAGTGATAGCATGAAGAGAACCCCAGCATTGTGCTCTGTGTCTGCCCGAGGTGGGCATACCATAAAAGGCAGGTGGGGTGGGGCAACTCTCAGAATGATCTTGAGAAAAAATTTATAAATTGTGTGTTGTGTATAAGAAATATGTAGTCAATGATGAAAATATAAACTGAGTGAAATAAAAGAGATCATATATTATACAACTGTAAAGATAGATTGGATCCACTCCTGGAGGTCCTGGTAAACCAGGTTTAAGAGTCTGTATGTGAACATCCATGCCATGGAAGTGATGTGATTAATACCTACAGATGATCAAGAGTAGAGATGCAGCTTAGCATGATACACAGTGAAAGCGTAGGGTTTTTTATTCTGCTGTCAAATTTGGAGAAACAAAATTTTATTTTAGAAAAATGAGAAGGGGAAATCCTCAGGCCCTACAATTAAATAAAGCATACCAAGTCACTTAATTATTTGTTGTGTGATTGTCGTAATCACTTTCATAATCTAGGGAAATTAACATCTACCTGTCACCTTTTAATCTTGGCATCCTCAATACATAAAATGTAACTAATTATTTCATTAATTGTGACTAATACTCTCAGACTGATTTTTTTCAGTCATTCTATAGGACTCTTAGGCTAAAAACATAAACTATCTTTTCCTTCTTTTATAAAAAGAATTTTTTCTTAGCTTACTTTTCTTCAATACCTTCTATTCATAATCAACTATCTTATTTCTCACATATGCTCCCATTCTCTTTCTCTAAAGTTCTTTGCAAATGTTTTATTCATTTACTCATCACAATACTCATGTGTGGAATTTCTCAGCACCTTTTGCATTCATTCACTATTGCTGTTTTCTCTGCCCCATATTCATGCCTTAGGTGGAGTTGCTTATCACTGTGGACTTTTCTCTTGCCCAAGCCTACAGATACTGTCTCTGATGGATATTTATTTTCTCTTTATCTAATCTTTCTCTATTTTGGGCTACCTGCTCTCTACTGTTTCACAATGCATGTTGATGACTAATTATTGTATCTTCTAGTCTAGATTTTATCCTTAGTTTTTCCCTCCAATTATAGGCATGTGAAGTTTAGCTTAGCTTCACTTCTATCTCAAAATAATTCTCTTAGAGTGTTAACTTGCTTCATTTAATAATGATTTCTCTTATAATGACACTAAACCTGTATCAAATTTTATCTTTACAGAACTCTGTATTGGATGTCATCAGGCCCTCTATGGCTGCATTTCCCTTTGCTTCCCCAAAATGAAAGTGCAAAAATGAGCTTAATTTAGGTCTATTTGTACTCTTCCTCCACTTTTCAGATTTCTGACTTTTTATCTTTTTTTTTTTTTGAGATGGAGTCTCCCATTGTCACCAATGCTGGAGTGCACTGGTGTGATCTCAGCTCACTGCAACCTCCGCCTCCCGAGTTCAAGCAATTCTCCTGCCTCAGCCTCCCAAGTAGCTGGGACTACAGGTGCCTGCCACCATACCCAGCTAATTTTTTTTTTGTATTTTTAGTAGAGACGGGGTTTCACTATGTTGGCCAGGCTGGTCTCAAACTACTGACCTCGTGATCTGCCCACCTCGGCCTCCCAAAGTGCTGGGATTACAGGCGTGAGCCTCCGCGCCCGGCCCTTTTTATCATTTTTTCAACATAACCAGTGTTCTCCTCTCATCTTAGACTCAAACACTTAATGTATTAGTCAACCGGTTGCTTGTCTAACTTTATTCTTTAATTTGTTAACAAAATCTACCAGTTATTCTTTTTCTACATGTTTTAGATATAACCATTATTTCCATTTCCACTCATTTTATTTCAGCTCAGGTCTTAATTTAGTCTTCTTTTTTCACAAATGTTTCACTAAACATTTGTGAAATGTTAATCTCTCAACTTATAATTTCCCTGTTTTTACCTATCTACCTCCCCAGACAACGGGTAACTTAATAAAATTCCCCACTTCCTACTTGTCAATCTGCAAATAATATCATATCAGTGAATATGCTGATGATTCAGGCAATTATACAGATCTTTATAAAACTTCATGTCTTTGCAAAAATGTATTATTGACTGGTGGTAAAATATTTGCATAGAAAGTTATATATAGTGTAAGTAATACATATGTGTGTGTGACTGTGTGGGTATGGGTGGATGGTACAAATCATGCCCAACTGTAACTATTAGGAATGCTAAAAAAAAAAAAAACCCTAAGAACCAAATACTATCAAACTTTCAAAGTTTAACTCAACTTTCAGCCAGCCTTCTTGTTTTCTGTATTTGCACAGTTATAATCAAACAGTTAAATCTTGCTTACTACATGTTGACTTTCCAGCAGAGATGTGTGTGAAGTCATAATATAAAACAAGAAAAATAGGAGTCTATCATATCTACAAATGGAAGAAGAATATTAAGGTGAACAGAAGCAACAAAAATAAAATATTTTCATCTGGCGAATAAATCTAATGTAAAATCAGCAGGCTGTGGAGAGAATAGAATTTTTTCCAGTAGCCCCTTAGCAAGACCTTGGCCTTCTGGATCCTTGGCTGTGAATCAGAGTGTTCTGGACATGTGATTCTTATAAATCAATGGGAGGAGACATTTTCCCTCGGTCTTCCAACTCACTGTAAATAGCTGAATATATGTTTAATTCTTCATAAACACGATCATCTGGAACCTGATAAGGGAAAAATCATTTCATATCAATCACCACGAATTTCCCATCCCTAGAAGTCTCGCTCAAGAGACTTACCTCATCTACTTTTGTCTTTCTGGCTCTCATGCTCTCTGTCACTAAACTGATTATTTCTTTCATTTCCAGAAAACCAAATCAGACTGGCTGGCCAAGTGGGCCCAAAAGAAATCATGTCAGTCAATGACAAGTTGGGGAGGTTATTCCTTAGTATATCTGCTATCTTATTTATCCATCTTTGGAAGAGAGTGATTTTTTTTTTTTTTTCTTTTGAGACAGGGTCTCACTATGTCACCCAGGCTGGAGTGCAGTGGCCACAATCTGGGCTCACTGCAACTTCCACCTCCCGGGTTCAAGCAATTCTCCTGCCTCAGCCTCCTAAGTAGCTGAAATTACAGGTATGCACCCCCATGCCCCATTAAGTTTTATATTTTTAGTAAAGACGGAGTTTCACCACATTGGCCAGGCTAGTCTCCAACTCCTGACCTCAAATTATTCTCTGGCTTTGGTCTCCCAAAGTGCTGGGAAGTCTGGCTCTGTCACCCATGCTGGAGTGCAGCAGCATGGTCTAGGCTCACTGCAACCTCCACCTCTTGGGCTCAAGCGATTCTCCTGCCTCAGCCTTCCAAGTATCTGGAACCTCAGGTGCCTGCCACCATGCTGGGCTAATGTTTCCTTTTCTGTTTTTGTTGTTGTTGTTTTGTTTTGTTATATTTTTTAGTAGAGATTTGGTTTTGCCATTTGGCCAGGCTGGTTTCGAACTCCTGACTTCAAGTGATCCGCCCTCCTCGGCCTCACAAAGTGCTGGGATTACAGGCGTGAGCCACTGTGCCCAGCCTGGAGGAGAGTGATTTTAAAAGGTGGCTAGACTTGAATGCCTCAGGAAAGTGGACAGATGGAGAGAGTATGTTTCTTCCAACAGACATGGGCAAGTACATGAGCACAAGGTGCTGGTGGTTCTCATCAAAGGTGTAATGGACGGGTGAGGCAAGTGGAAACATTTGGTAGTCATGAATCAGAAAGGAAAGAAAACTGAGGTTTTAGAGCAAGTTGGAAAGGAAAAGTCAAGAAACAAAGGAATAAAACAGAAACAGGAATAGGCGGCTACTTCTGGGGCAGAAAACAAGGCCAGATACCTGGGTGGTTTCCTCACAAGCCTTCTGCCCATTCATCTGTCATGCTCCACACACTTTAAGGCATTTTCTAACATTATACAGATCCTATTATTCCAACCCTCATCCAGAGGGATATATTATGAAATGTGTGCTACTTATGGGTATAAAATGTGATTTAAAATGTGAGATTTGGAAACCAAAGTAATAAAACTTGGAGAAACTATTTTCTGGAAGAAATGTTTCAGAAAACCCAAGCCATGTTTTTAAGGAATAAAGCTCTAATTCATTAACCTGTCATTCAAGATTTTATATCAGGCTTCTATCTACCTTGTTTCCTTTGAGTTCTTCCCCAGCTCCATAGATTGTGAGTGACACAGCACTACCAAGTCCCAGAATGGTGAGAAACAGCATCATCACTACAATTTCCTATTGAACAGCAACAAACGACAAACAAAAAGAGTCACATGGTATGCGCCCCAAAAGTTTATTTTCGTATAGCATCTCCTGTTTTCATCTCCCTACCATCTGACCAGTCCTTCTAAAGTGACACATACACACACACACACACGCGCACACACAAACACAGGCACAGAAAAACCCAGAGATCGTCACTTGCAGTAGATAACTTTAACCCCGAGGAATTTGCCTGGGTTGAGGGGAGTGGGCATCCAGCATCTCCCTGGACTGTGTGAACTTACAGAACACTATACTATGTAATAGAAGTTACAGAAAAGGATGGTGTTCATGGAACAGAAGAGAGCTTCTTACTTACATTAGGACCCAGAATCTTAGTCTTCCCACACAAAAAAAATACATACAGTGGAAAAGGAAGCCATAAAGCACTTGGTCTCAAAAAATTTCTGGCAACTGTGGATATGGATATAAGCCAAGCTCTTCTTCAGGTTGATGATCAGGATGGTAATTCCCGTTCCCCCAGCTATGCTGCTGGCAGTGTTTGCTCCCAGGCTTCCTCTCACCTGATAATAATGAAGAACACTCAGACCTGGGCCTGCACTTGCTGGCACATTCAATAAAACTATCTTCATTTCAGGGCTGGATGCATCCAGTAAATTCCACATTGCTTCCAAATTTTGGTTAAAAAGGGAAACCCTCAAAATGTCCGCATTGTTTAATGAGCATATATTACTCTCTCGCTGGACTGCCTTCAGGAACCACATGAACACGTACAGTCTTTCCTCAAATATTCTCCTTAATTGAAAACTAATTATTTATTTGATCATGTGAATATGCCTACAAGGACAATGCCAGTGTGAGTACACTTTTTTTAGAACAAGCATCAAGGTAAACATAAACTTCATTGTATGTTAAATAGTACAATTTATGTTTCTAATGATTATATCCAACTTCTGTTGCAAAAAGCCTTAGGACACAAAATAGATTGAAACAAAATCATATATCCACATTCACAAGTAATATAGGAGACAAAGATGTGTTTCCCTTAAGACTCTTAAAACTCCGTTCTTCTTGCCTCACCCGTGAGGCAAGTGGAAACATTTGGTAGTCATGAATGAGAAAGGAAAGATTCTTCTTATCTTTTCAAGGATGGACAAAGACAGAAACGGGCAACTCACCAGATATGTTGCATTTCTCCTTTCAGATATAATTGACAAAATTCCAGAAATAGAAAACTGTTCAAAAAGGAGGAAAAAAAAGCGACAATGAGTTTCTTGTTTTCAATGTGTCCTTTTTAACCCCATCTTCCAAACATAGATAAAATTTGGGGTACTCGATAAAGTTACTTATTAATGTCACCTGTGAGCCCAATATTTCCTTATTCTTATTTTCTATAGAGTGCTTCTCAGAATTAAATGTGTATACGAATAAGGCTGGGTGTGGTGGCTCATGTCTGTAATCCCAGCACTTTGGGAAGCCAAGGCGGGGGAATCACCTGAGGTCAGGAGTTCAAGACCAGCCTGACCAAAACGGTGAAACCCTGTCTCTACTAAAAATACAAAAATTAGCCAGCCATGGTGGCGTGTGCCTGTAGTCCCAGCTACTAGGGAGGCTGAGACAGGAGAATCACTTGAACCCGGGAGGCAGAGGTTGCAGTGAGCCAAGATCATGCCATTGCACTCCAGCCTGGGGGACAAGAGTGAGACTCCATCTAAAAAAAAAAAAAAAAAAAAAAAAAAAAAAAAAAAAAAAAGGTGTATATGAATCATGTGAGGGTCTTGCTAAAATGCAGATCCTTATTCATTAGTCCTGGATGGAGCCTGAAATTCTTCATTTACATGAGGCTTCCAGGAGATGCTAACCCTGACAATGCAGGGGTTACTCTTGGAGTAGCAATGTCCAGCAACAACAGGGGCATGAATCTATTAGACCACCACTCATTCTATTGCAATTGTCTATTTATATGTGCATCTTCCATCAGCTCCTTTAGGCAAGAAACATGTGTTTGTGGCATGCGTATTTCCAGAGTCTGACATAATCATGTGAATATAGAGTAATTATGAAAATGTACATGATGATATTTTTACCAAACATTTATATATTTGATATAAATATAAGTCAATAGCACAAATTCAAAGCAATCTCCTAAAGACTCAGATTGTGAGTTTGATGGGTTGAGAGACACCTAATAAGCTGTGTTTGAAATAAAAAGATAGTAGAGACAAGTTTCAGTTATAACAGAGGTACAGGTTCAAGAAGAGTCCTGAACAAGTCATCTGAGCACTAAGGATTTAGCAGAATACAAAGTGAATGTGACATAGTTTAGAATTAAAATATATTCTTGTGAATGAAGTATCGATATAAAGAAAAAATATTAATAATCTCAAAATAACTGTGCAGCGAAGGAAGACAAACAGTAAAGAGAACATACTTATATAAAGCTCTAAAAGATGCAAGTTAATTTATATTCACAGAAAGCAGATCAATGGTTTCTTGGGGATGAGAGGACAAGGAGTGGAGGGAGGAAGAAAGAGTTACAAAGATACACAGGGAAGCTTTTGGAAATGATGGATACATACATTGTATTAATGTGGTGATGTTTTCATGTGTGTCTATGTGTGTCAAGGTTAGCAAATTGTACACCTGAAATACTTGCAATTTATTATATGTCAATTAGACCTTTAAAAAGTTATATACCTTATTATCTCACTCATCCACCTATTTTTCCAGATAGAACAGTGAGTAAAATAGATACCAGGAAAAAATACCTAAAAGAGTTTCTAGGGCATAGAAGGTCACCATATGCCCATTGATCTTAATTTTTCTCACCCCAGCAATCTCTTTCCTCATTTTTCATGAAGATAACTTTATTTTCTATTATTATTATTCTTATTATTTTGAGACAGAGTTTCGCTCTTATCGCCCAGGCTGGAGTGCAATGGCACAATCTCAGCTCACTGCAGCCTCTGCCTCCCAGGTTCAAACAAGCCTCCTGCCTCAGCCTCTTAAGTAGCTGGGATTACAGGCATGCAGTATCACACTCAGCTAATTTTTTATATTTAGTAGAGACGAGGTTTCACCATGTTGGTCAGGCTGGTCTCGAACTCCTGGCCTCAGGTGATCCACCTGCCTCAGCCTCCCAAAGTGCTGGGATTACAGGTGTGAGCCACCATGCCCAGCCTCTGTTGTTATTTTTAGTTGACAGACAAAGTTGTATGTATTTATCATATAACTTTATTGATGAATAGTGCTAGAGGTATGTTCTTGGAGTTGGATTCTGAAAGTTTAGATTCAATTACTATTAGTCAAGTGTCCCTTAGGCAAGTCATTTAACTTGAATTAGATTCAGGTTTCTCTTGGGATAAAACTGTGGGCTAAATGTTTAACCCACCGTTAATTGTAAAAAGAATCTTTTGTTGTTGTTAATGAGCATATCTGTGTTAAGAATTATAAATATCATCTTAATACTAGAAATAAACAACTGGTTAGATCTGAGCAAGAGAAAAACCTATGTTTAGTGTTATTTCAGAAACAATTATAGATATATACTCACAAATATGGCTCCCCAGAATGGATAACCTGCTTTAAATGATGAAAAAATGTCTCCCTCAATGTGTGAAATATCAAGTACAGAGCAGACAACTGTTCCAAAACAAAGGCATATCATAGCAGTCAGAATTTGTGTTACCTATAGAAAAACACATGAATTTCATGAAAATCAAAAAAATTTCCCCAAGATTGTATCATTTTTTTAATAGTAGAAGCCAAACATGAGAAACTGCTTTAGTGTCCTAGACTGTTCTGAGAAATGATCCACACGTAAGATTTTCCAGGACACCCTGGCCACTATAAGAATTGATACAAGCACTACCTAATGCATGGATGGCCAATACTTTTCTCCATGAGCCTTTATGTACGCAGTCATGTTGAACATCAGTAATTGTTCTTTACCTCTAAGTAAAGATAAAGATTATGAATCCTTCACTCCTGTTGGCCATTCTTGTCCTAGCAATTTAAAGTCTTTATGAGGAAATGCTTCGCTCTTCCCAAAAGGACCCAGTTAGTGTCAACTCTTTATCTACCATGTTTTTTAGAGGACCTGCCACCTCTGATGAATCCAAGTGGGAAAACACTTGATGCAACTCAATATTCTTTTCTAGACCCAACCCTTACTCTAGTCAAAGTTGGAAGAGGCTCACTCACCCCCAGGAACTCCTGCTCTTTTTTCAAAACTGTCAGCCATGTATGCTGTGGTGGGGATGAGGCCGACTTCAACAGTCTGCCTGAAGATACTTCCTGGGGAGATATTTCCAAGACTTCAAATGCAGGCACGCTGTGAAATTTAAAAGCAATTCGGTCATGAGAACATTCTGTAACTCCCTGTGCAACATTCTCGACAGACAGAAAGGGGAGTTTTGTTTATTTTTTCAAAGCCATCCTGTAATTCAAATCTTCATTGTAATCACTAAGAAACTAAAGCTCAGAGCATCCAAGTAACTGACCAAGAACACCTGAACACTATCCAAGTGATTAAATGGGACAAAATGGAACAAAATCCATGCCAAATTTTCCTCTTCTTAATCCAGTGTTACTTTCAAGTTCTTTCTCATTCATCTATGTTGACAAGTAAAACTGAAAATAAACACATTTACCTATGCATCTCACAATCCTTTTAACATAGAAATGTATCTGAATATATTTTGTCAATAACAAACCCCAACTTCATGTGCACAGAATACAATGAAGGAATGGCTTTGAATAGCTAGATGGGACTCTATTACTATTTTCATCTTCAGAGAAGCATCCCACAGCTTATGGATTATAAAGACCAATCAAGAAGCAGGTTATTTTATAAAGTATTTATAAAAGCATGTGTGAAGGATATGTGTCCCTCAGCACATGTCAGACCCAGAAGCAAGAGATCTGCATACACAGTATGAACTCTCCTGTCTCATACCCAGACAATGAGCTTCTAATGTGAGAAAATCTATTTCCAGTTTACAAGCTGAGTAAAAATGTTCCTCTCCAGGAAGAGAGAACCACTTGGAAAGTACGGCAAGTAGCTGCCTCATACCCAATATATTAATTAAACTAGATGGATCCATGCCTAAATCAATAAAGTTTCATCTCCTAAGCACTGTGACTATGACTTCCCCTGCCACTAAGTGACTGAGAGTAGAAAAAAATAATACCTTGTACCTACCTGGAAGGCTCTTGTGGGAGAGCAAGATTTGCTCTCCTATTACTTTCCGTGTCCATTTTTTCATTAACTGAGCTATCCAGGAGTAAAGAATATTATTATATTGAGACTTGGTGGATTTCCTCTTACTGCATGCTCTGAATAGGCAGTTGAAATGGGTTACCTCATGACATTGATGATTATCTTTATACGTAAGTCATTTGCCAGACAGATAAGTTTCTTGGCTGATTAAGATCAACAGGCTTTTACTTGTGATGAATAGAAAAATTGAGAAGTCTACTAAAGACTAATATGAAATAAGAAAATTTGAGACTCCTGGAGCATAATTTTGCCTGAGACTAGCAGGATTTACAGAACCTGAAAATGAGACATTTTAGTAGGAGTTGAGAAGGTGAGAAAGAACTGCAGAAAAGAAAGAGATGTGCCCTTCTTCTGGAATTTTCCCCACTTGTGTCCCAATTCAGCCATTTCTATGGCAGAAGTTATCCAATTGCACCTTTGAGAAGCTTGTCTTCCTTGTTAAAGGCATTCTTGGTTTCACACATAGACCCAAAACTGAAGTGCTGTTGTACGTGAGTGAGTGTGTGTTAGTCTCTAAATCTCCAGATCCATCTCTGACTTTAATATCTATCATCTTTCTCTCTCTTTCCGTCTTTTGGAAACTGTTTACATGATTCGCTGCAGCAGATGGTCTTGGAAATACAACAGGCTGCAGGCTGCATTCTAACTGCTGTGAACCATACCTGATAGTGTGTAAAAGCTAAGAAGACTCCGTTGTCTGCTAAATTATCAGACTGATGGTGTTTAGATTTTTACAATGGCAAGAATGGGATAGTGAAAACACTGAGAGGCATGAACTTTATAACAAATCCCATGAGCTAATCTAAACAGCATTGGACTAAGTAGTATGCCTAAGTTAGAATTAGGGCTAAACCATGTGAACATTGAAATACCATAACTAGCTAGACCATAGCAAAATCAGTACAGATAAGATTCAGAGAAGGTTTTAATCTCTTTTATTTCAGTTTAATTATAAACATAACCTTGAATGGCTTTCAATAATATTTAAGATACTAAAAATCACATCTCTAATCATGTGTGGCTTTTTTTTGAGGGGGGGTGAAAAAGGAAATCTTTTTGCAGGAAACTAAGATATTTGCATAAACAGAGTATACTAAAAAACATATTGGTATAGCTTTTGTAGCCAAGTTTATTAACTCAGGTGTCATCTTCCCATGGTGTCTTCAGGAATTGGTGGACCTAAACAAGATGCTATTGGAATTAAGGAATAGACCTTACTCATTCATTCATCCAAAAAGAACTTAATGTTCCATGCCAGGCACTGCCCTTATCACTGTGCATGCACAGATGAATGCCAAAATCCGAAGTCCTTCTAGTCCACAATCAAGCAGAATAGAACAAAGATAGATGATATATTATTACCCAATATGTTGGAGGCCAGAGGATGTTGGAACACATAGAAAGGTAAAACAATTCTGCCTGATAGGGGATATATAGAGTTCAGGGAAGGAATTCCCAGAGAAGGTAACATTTGAGACCAGACTTAAAATAAAAATGATAGCCTCAACAATTTTCCATTTTCTTTTTTTTCTTCTTTTTTCTTTTTTTTTTTTGAGACAGAGTCTCACTCTGTCACCCAGGCTGGAGTGCAATGGCTCACTGCAACCTCCACCTCCCAGATTCAAGCAATTCTCCTGCCTCAGCCTCCCAAGTAGCTGGACTACAGGAGTGTGCAGCTACGCTGGGCTAATTTTTTTGAATTTTCAGTAGAGACGGGGTTTCACCATGTTGGCCAGGCTTGTCTTGAACTCCTGTCCTCAGATGACTCACTCACCTTGGCCTCCCAAAGTGCTGAGATTACAGGAGTGAGCCACTGCGCCCGGCCACCAATTTTCATTTTATCTTTCTTTTTCTTTTCTTTTTTTTTTTTTTTTTTGACGGAGTTTCGCTCCTGTTGTCCAAGCTGGAGTGCAATGGCGTGATCTCGGCTCACCGCAAACTCCGCCTCCTGGATTCAAGCGAGTCACCTGCCTCAGCCTCTGGAGTAGCTGGGATTATAGGCATGCACCACCACGCCTGGCTAATTTTGTATTTTTAGTAGAGACAGGGTTTCTCCATGTTGGTCAGGCTAGATTGAACTCCCGATCTCAGGTGATCCACCCGCCTCGACCTCCCAAAGTGCTGGGATTACAGGCGTGAGCCCCGCACCCAGCCTTATTTCCTCCTTCTTAGTGAAATTACCCCACACTTGCTGGGAAAAGTCCTGAAGTCATGGTTCTGTGTGGTGTTTCCTAGTAGCTTATAGTAGTTAATTATTTGTGCAGCAAATAATCACGAATTGAACTTCAGATTTAGACTGGAAACAACCTGAAGATGGTCTTTAGTGTTTGCACACGATGCTATTTTGTGAGAATTGTCAACAGAACCTTGCAAAATGCAAATCAGAACCTGTCATACCTTATGGCCTCCAAATTGTTTCCTATTCCAATTTTCACAACAACCTTCTTGCCCCTTCGTAAGTTACTTATTAGCTTCTATGCCCACACTTTGGTTCCTTTCAGCCATGTTTTATCATCTTTCACAATATTGAACATTGAAACATATGACAAAAAATGACTGGCTTTTTTGGTGAGGCAAAATTATCAAGATGAGTTTTAACTATGCTGCTACCTGAAAGGAAGAGATAACAGAGCTAACACCCCTTCCCTACCATGTATCTTTCCTTCTCTAGCACGGTCTTTGCACGGGCCTTTCACCCACCCCACATCTCTGGCTTCCTCTTTGACAAGCAAGGTTTCCTCTTTAAGTTACATACTAGATTTATTTCTTGAAACTTACCAAAAATTTGCTTTCATATCCCACATTAACAATTGTTTTCTCAAACTGAATGTTCAATTTACTTAAAATAAATATGCATGAATTTGCATGTTACAAGTTGAAATTTATACTATCTCAGATTAAAGCCTTAAAAGTAAAACCTAAAACCATAAAAACCCTAGAAGAAAACCTAGTCAATACCATTCAGGACATAGGCATGGGCAAAGACTTCATGACTAAAACACCAAAAGCAAATGCAACAAAAGGCAAAATTGACAAATGGGATCTAATTAAAGAGCTTCTGCTCAGCAAAAGAAACTATCATCAGAGTGAACAGGCAACCTACAGAATGGGAGAAAATTTTGGCAATCTACCCATCTGACAAAGGGCTAATATCCAGAATCTACAAAGAACTTACACAAATTTACAAGAAAAAATCAAACAACCTTGCAGTGAGCTGAGATTGCGCCACTGCACTCCAGCCCGGGCAACAGATCAAGACTCCCTCTCAAAAAAAAAAAAAAAAAAATGCTTAAAGGACTTATGGGACACCATTAAGTGGGTCAGTATAGAAATTATAGGATTCTCAGAAAAAGAAGGGAGAGAAAAAGAAAGAAAGCTTATTCAAAAAATAATAAAGGAAATTTTCCAAATCTAAGGGCATCTAGAAATCCCCTAATGGGCACCTACAATGCCCAGTGGACCCCAAATAAGATGATACCAAGATATCCATACTGAGATACATTATAATAAATTATCAAAGGTCAAGGGCAAAGTGAGAATTTTGAAAGCAGCGAAAGAAAAGTGACTTGTTAATACAGTGGTGTCCCCATAAAAATATTAGGAGAGTTTTTCAGCAGAAACCTTGCAGGCCAGAAGTAAGTGGGATGATATATCCAAAGTGCTGAGAGAGAGAAAAAAATGCCAACCAAGAATACTACTCTTGGCAAAACCATTCTTCAGAAATGAAGGAGAGATAAATACTTTCCTAGACAAACAAAAGCTGAGGAAATGTACCACCACTGAACCTGCATTACAAGATATGCTGAAAGGAGTTTTTCAAGTTGAAACAAAGAACAATTAAAAGCAATATGAAAGTATATGAGAGTATAAAATCACTTTTTCTTTAACGTAAGGAGCAAGGCAAGGATGCCCATTTTTGCCACTTCTATTCAACATAGTACTAAAATTCCTAGCAAGAAAAATTAGGCAAGGAAAATAAATACAAGGTATTCAAATTGGAAAAAAGTAAAAGTAAAATTATCTCTCTTTGTAGATGGCATAATCATATATGTAAAAAATCCTAAAGACTACATATACTCACACACATGTGCACACACATACACTTTGAATAAATAAATTCTGTAAGTAGAATACAAAAATCAGTGGTGTTGCTATACAATAACAACAAACTTCCTGAAAAGAAAATTAAGAAAATAATCTCATCTAAAAATGAATTGAAGAATTAACTGTAAAGAAGACCCAAAATTGTAAATCCCATAAAATAAAACATAGAGGAAGAGTTTCATAACATTGAAGTTGGCAATAATGTATTGGATAAAACACCAAAAGCAAAGAAACAAAAGCAAAAATAGGTAAGTAGAAATAAATCAAATAAAAACTTTTTGCACAGCAAAGGAAACAATCAAAAAAATGAGGAGACAACCTATAGGATGGGAGAGATATTTGCAAATAATCTATCTGATACGGGATTAACATCCAAAATATATAAGAAACTTTTACAACTCAGTAGTTAAACAATCAAACAAACAAAAACAATAACCCGATTTAAAAAGTAGACAAAGTACTTGAATGGACTTTTCTCCAAAAAAGACATACATATGGCCAATGGGTAGATGAAAAGATTCTCAACATCACTAATCATTGGGGAAATGCAAATCAAAGCCAAAATGAGATATCACCTCATCATACCTGTTAGGATGACCATTATTAAAACATAAATAAATAATAAGTATTGGCGAGGATGTGGAGAAATTGGAATTCTTGTACCCTGTTGGTGGGAATGTAAAACGGCGCAGCAGCTATGAAAAACTGTATGGAGGTTTCAGCAAAAATTAAATATAGAACTACCATATGATCCATCAACCCTACTTTTCTATATTTGAGAGAATACCAAGATCCCATATTCATTGAAGCATTATTCAGAATAGCTAAGATGTGGAAACAACCTAGATATCCATAAATGGATGTGTGTTAAATACATACAATGGAATATTATTCAGTCTTTTTTTTTTTAAAAAAAGGAAATCCTACCATCTGCAACAAAATGGATAAACCCAGAAGACATTTGCTAAGTGAAATAAGCCTGTCACTAAAGGACAAATACAGCGTGATTTCATTTGTATGAGGTATCTAAAATAGTCAAATACATAGAATCCAACTGTAGAATAATGGTTGCCAGTCTCTAGAAGGAAAGAGACATAGAGAGTTGCTAATTAGCAGTCATAAAGTTTCGGTCAAGCAAGATGAATAAGCTCTAAAGATATAATGTATAACATTGCACCTATAGTCCATAATAATGTAGTGTACATTTAAAAATTTGTTAAGAGGACAGTTAAGTGTTAACTCATGTTAAGTGTTCTTACCGTAATAAAAAATTATGAAGTTGTACACTAACTATTTGTACATTTTTCTGTACCTTTCACATACCTCAATATAATGTATTTTGAATAAAATATCAATTTGGCTTTTCCTCTTTCAGGCATGTCCTATTATTTATGATCTATTACAAATTTTCATTACTATTTTCCATGGCAAATATCTATTTAGCCACAATTTTTGTTTTTGTTATAATGTGGGTAGCTGGCTGGAGGTTTCCATGTTTGCTTATTCCCCTGCCCCAGCTTTTAAATATGTAATTGACAAAGGTTGTATATATTTAAGATGTATAATGTAATGACTTGATAAACATATACATTGTATAATGACTACTATAATCAAATTAATTTACATATCCATCACCACCCATGTCATACCTTATGTATTAGTCTGTTCTCACACTCCTATAAAGAACTGCCTGAGACTGGGCAATTTATAAAAGAAGGAGGTTTAATTGACTCACAGTTCCACATGGCTGGGAAGGCCTCGGGAAACTTACAATGATGGCAGAAGGGGAAGCAAATATGTCCTTCTTCACATGAGGGCAGGAAGGAGAAGTGCTGCGGAAAGAGGGAAAAGCCCCTTAAAAAACCATCAGATCTTCTGAGAACTCACTTATTGTCATGAGAACAGCCCCTCCATGATTCAATTACCTCCCACAGGGTCCCTCCCATGACACATGGGAATTATGGAAACTACAATTCAAGATGAGATTTGGGTGGGGACACAGCCAAACTACATCACCTTAGAAACCCAGAACTTGTTAGTCTTTTTTTTCCCTCCATTGGACTGTTATTTGAATGTAATATTTGGGACATTATTTGAATGTAATATTTGGGACAGTTATTCAAAAGGACAAATATTTTCCAACTTAATCTAAGGTCATAATAAAACAAGCAACAAAACAGTGTTTGGGATTTCACTTTCATGCCCTTATACTCAAGACTCAATGCCTCCTGTCATCAATATTTATTGAGCATTTACAATGTGTGAGGCACAATAGAACATAGAGACAACATTGTCCCTGCTCTTGAGGAGCTTACATTCTAAAAAAAAAAAAACAAAACAAAAAACATCTCTTTTAAAATGGTTTGTTTGGTGTTTTCTGCAAAGTACTGAGAAAATATTCTGTAGAGTGAACTTTGGATGTAACTTTACCCCATCATTACCTAGAGAATAGAGGAAAAGAAAGAGGAAGGATTTTAAAGGCCGACAATGACAGAATATTCAGGATAGGTAAGGTTTAAAGGGAGATAAATACAAACTAAGGAGAGATTTGTTGCAGTAAATAGGATGAGGGAAATAGTTTATGGGATGCAGGCAAAGGAAGCAGAGTGTTTTAAACACTGAGTGGAGCCAGACATATCATGCGGCCTTTTTCCAAGTAAATGGCCACCAAGTAGGAATGGTTGGTGACAAGAGAGAAGGCTAAAAAAAGAAGGTAATCTTGTGCTCCTGACAAATGGGAAGAATAAAGGATCAAAATCAAAGGCAGCCTATAATAGTATCTATAAATTATTCTTAAAAATTGAAAGTGATTTGGAAGCCCAAAACTTACAGTTAATGCTACCCAATGTCATGACGGACCAAGAACATTGTGGCTTCCTAAGTTAAAAAATGCTGTATATTAAAATTTTAAAAGGAACATATTACTTTTTTCCAATCAATCCCCTTCCACTAGAAAAAACAGAAACTCATTTTTTTTCAGGGTGAGGAGGAGCAAAGGGGAACATGGGGCATGGCTGCAAACAGTAGTTATGTTAGTAGTATTTTTGCTATGATAAATTTTGTGTTTAAACTTGGTAAAATTTCATTAACTGCCAAGGGAGAATAAGGAATAAATTTCAAAAAATGGACAATTTCCTTTAGAGAAATTTCAGAATCAAAAGACTAATTTACATGAAAAGCTATAGAGAAAGTAGCTGGAAGGTCTATTCATACAGCATTTATTCCACTTACATGAACATAATACATGTGTTATTAACAATTATGTTGGCTTGTTTGTAAAAATTTCATAAGATATTAAACGAAACTATGCATCATGTCAAGTTACTTCTCTGTTAACTACTTTTGCAGTACATGCATATGAGGCAAGTATCAAAAAAAGGCATAAAAGAAAAAACACTTTAAAAATTAAATACATGTGTTTTTTTTTAATTTTACTGATTTGCTTGATGTACATGAAGTAATGACTATCAAGCAATTCGCTTTTACTGCATCTTTACTTTTACATTTGTTCTTAGGTTGCCTAAAACATTTAAATACAAAGATAATGAGCGTAGCAAAAATAATGAAAGCAAACAGCAGTGAACTTTACAAATATAGAATATAAACCACTTCTGCCCGTATCCAGAGTAAATTGGTCTCAGCTTTGTCTAAAGGAACACTTCTGCAGCTGTAGTCAAAGGTGTGCACGTTGAGATTGAGTATTCTGCAGATATACGTGGTTTAACATGTGATATCCATAGCATATCTGTTTCTATCACAGCCTTGTAAGTGCTCCAAACCTTAAAGTACCCACAGTTACTATACCTGTGACTGGAACAAATTATCCCTTTTATTCCGCATGAGGACAAATCAATATGTAGGCAGTTTTCTTCACTCAGACATGGAAGTGGTTTTAACTCTGTCCATTGTGAAGTAACAATGTACCAAAAGTCCTATGCCAAACATTTATAACTTGTATAAAAATTCCACATCCCCATATTTGCCATCTCAAGATGAAAACAGATAACTCCCCAAATGTTGACTGGCTCTAATCTTCTAATATTAAACATAAAAACCACATGGGAAATATTAAAATTTAAATAGAAATTCCATATCTTGGCCATTCTGAATATTGCTGCAATAAACATAAACCTGTCATAAAGCTAAACAAAAAACTATTTGTGGGACAGCATAGATGACAAACGATCTACTGTGTAAATTTTAGAATGAGGCAGACAAAAGTTGGAGGGCTGGTTAATTTTTTCTTCCTCTTGCTTCAGTTTCATCTCCTTGAGTATCCAACGTCCACAATGTCAAGTTGTCGCTCAGTAACTGCATTAGCAGGCGGTCTTTGTATGACTCTTCACTTGATGTATCAAGTTCAGCAAGGGCTTCATCAAAAGCTGCCTTTACAAGTGAATGGGATTTCTCTGGGGAGTTCAGAAGCTCATAATAGAAGACAGAGAAGTTTAGAGCCATACCCAATCTGATAGGATCTGTTGGTTTCATTTCCTTTTTGGTGATTTCACAAGCTTCTGGGTATGCTTGTTGTGACTGATCTAGGATCCCTTTTGTGTCATTACCAGCAGCAGCCACAGGCCAAGTAAAAATAGTAGTCTCTTTTTATTTTGTTGTTGTTGTTGTTGTTGTTGTTGTTGTTGAAATGGAGCATTGCTCCCTCCCCCAGGCTGGAGTGTGATGGCGCAGTCTCGGCTCACTGCAACCTCTGCCTCCCGGGTTCAAACGATGCTTCTGCCTCAACCTCCTGAGTAGCTCGGACTACAGGCGCATGCCACCACGACCGGTTAATTTTTGTATTTTTAGTAGAGACGGTGTTTCACCATATTGGCCAGGCTGGTCTCGAACTCGTGATCTCGTGATCCGCCCGCCTCGGCCTCCCAGAAGGCTGGGATTACAGGCGTGAGACACTGCGCCCAGCCCGCCTTCACTTTTAAATAGAAGATTTTGCTCTCTGCTTCTGAGGCATTGGAGATCAAGAACTTTTCCAAAAGACACAGTACATCATTGTAGATATCTCTTAGCTCCTTCTCAATTTTCTCCCTGTATTCTCAAGCCATCTGCTGTTTTTTCTCTCAGTACCTTCTGTCTTTTGCTCAATACTTGAGATGACCCTGCAAGATGACCTACAGACTCCTACAACATTTTTATAAGGGACTGAAAGACGATTCCTCTCCTCATTGGATAATTCGCCTCCTTTTTCAGTTATGGACTTCATGCAGACTGCAGTGTCATCATATTGCTCAGCCTACTCACCAGTTTGTCCTTCTGAACCAGTTCATTTTTATCCATGACTGAATGCTCTGTGTCCGGAGTAGGTGGAAGTAGACGGACAGGGGTTCAGCAGTCTCTAGGCAGCAGCAGTGGCAGCAGGAAGCTGAGATTCTGTCCCTGGATCTTGCTGCTCGAAAGCTCCTGTTTATCTTGTAACTGAAGTTTTATACCCTTTGGCCAAACTTCCCTCCCATCCCCTGCTCCCCAGTCTCTGGTAATCATCGTTCTACTTTCTGCTTTTATTAGTTCAACTTTTTTGGGTTTCACAAATAAGTGAGCTCATACAGTATTTGTTTTTCTGTGCCTAGCTTATTTCACTTAGAATAATGACTTCCAGTTCCATTCGTGTTATCACAAATGGAAGGGTTTCCTCCCTTTTTATTACTAAAAAATATATTCCATTATATATGTATTCCACATTTTCTTTATCCATTTATCTGTTCATGGATAGTTAGGATGTTTCCATATCTTGGCCATTGTAAATATTGCTGCAATGAACGTGGGAGTACAGATATCTCTTCAGCACACTGATTTCAATTCCTTTGGATATATACCAGAAGTGGGATTGCTGGACCTATTTTTAACTTTTTGAGAAACCCCCATACTGTTTTCCCTATGGCTGTACGAATTTATGTTCCTACCAACAGTGTACAAGGGTTTGCTTTTCTCTATACCCTGGCCAACACTTGCTATCTTTGGTCTTTTTGACAATAGCTGTTCTAACAGCTGTGAGGTGACAGCTCATTATGGTTTTGATTTGTATTTCTCTAGTAATTTGTAATATTGAGCATGCTTTATATAGCTGTTGGCCACGTGTATGTCTTCTTTAGAAAAATGTCTATTCAGGTCATTTGCCCATTTTATAAAATAAGGTTATATGGTTTTTTTCTTCTGAATTGTAGGAGTTCCTTACATATATTGCATATTTACCTCTTATCAGATAAATGGCTTGCAAATGTTTTCTCCCATTCTATATATTGACTTTTCATTTTGTTAGTTTCCTTTGCTATGCAGAAACTTTTTAGTTTGATGTGACTCCAGTTATTTATTTTTGCTTTTGTCACCTGTGCTTTTGGTGTCTTATCAAAAAAATTATTGCCAAGACCCATATCAAGGAGATTTCCCTATGTTTTCTTTTAGAATTTTCATCATCTCAGATCTTACATTGAAGTCTCTAATTCATTCTGAGTTAATTTGTGTATATGGTATAAGGGTCCAATATCACTTTGTTCCATATAAATATCTAGCTTTCCTAACACCATTATTTTTGTCTCACATTTTCCCAATTCTAAAACTATCTTGATTTTGTATACTTCTTTGATTTTCACTGGCGCAGCAGTTATCCAAGCTCATATTATTGTCCAACTTTACACTGTTAATACTGTTCTTACTGGGTTTCTTTTTTACATATTCACTTATGTACCAGCTCTCTCAGAGCGGTTATTCATAATGCAGCCACAGTGACCTTTCAAATTGGCATTATTAGTAGTATTACCATCCTCTGAAATCCATTCCATAACACCCATTGCTTTATGACTGGATCTCTGCCTTCACTCCTTCTCACCCTACTGCCTCCATGTGAATAGATATATAGATACAGTATTTTGCAGAATATCATATGAAAAGACTATATCTATATATCTATTAATATGGAAAATTAGTTTGGTTGTTACCAGAGTTTGTGGTTGGGAGAGAACTTGATTTTCAACAGATTACAGAAGGGAACTCTTAGGATGATGAAACTGCTTTGTATGGTACTGTGGATACATAACTCTATGTTTCATTAAAACTGATAAAATTATGTTTTGCAAATAATGAACTTTACCGTATGCTACTTTAAAATAAAAATTAACCAAGATACCTATGGAACGCAGGATGAAATTTAAACTGTGAAAAATAAATTAAACAACATTAGAAATGCATGCCAACCTCACTGAAAGAGGTAGAGGTTAAAAGGAGCTGGCCTAAGTATCTATAAAAAACAACTACTTTGACTGCATATCTTAAAGCTAAGGATAAAAAGAACTGTACACAGTGTACTCTAGGTGGTAAATTTATTTCTCACAAAAATACTGGTTAGCAATTCTGAAATGAATTTACATGTATACTAACGTTAAACAGGTAAGGAAATAAATTGTGGAAATTGTTGCCAGATTTATTATATTCAGAAAACAGGTTATAAATAAGCAAGGTTGAGAGGTTGCTAGAATGGACCCTGCGTGGCCATATTTGAGTGGAATTTATCAGTAGGAATTCGTGATGGAGAGAGACAGATGGATAGATACATACATACATATGATAATAAATATAGACATGTGCATGCATGTACATGCATATATTTCTTAGCTTTGTCCCCTGAGAGGGCCTAAAAGCAGTGACATACAGTAGCAATGAGCATATCTTGCCTCCAGGTCAGGTTTTCTAAACATAGTTCTCTAAATAAAGAAACCAGGGCTCCCCGAAGAAATGAAAATTCTAGGTCTGTAGCAGGTAAAATAACATGAAGAATCTTGTAGTTCCAGAAAATATGAAAGTTCTAAAAAGGGGAGGGTGGGGTGGAGCATGTCAAAAGTACACAGGAGCCAACTCAGCTCCCAATGGCCAAAGCTGGAAAACTCTGAGAAACAAAATAAATATTGCTCATAACCAAAAGAATAATATAAATATTCATGAGTACATAACAATATAAATACTTTAATAAACAAATGAGAGAAGAGACAAATCTTCCTTACTGAAACATTTAAATGATAAATAAAGGAGAAATGAGGGAAACAAAATCACCCTTTGAACAACACAATAGTATGTGCTGCAGGCAAAATCTACACATGAATGCTAAAACTTGTGGTTTTTCCCCATCTCTGTGGTGTAAATTCTCCCATCAGAGCTAACTTCAAGCTACCCAAACTATGTTGACCTGTGCTCCCTGAAAATTTAAAATTGACTTCCACAGACCAATATAAGCCAGTCTCAGGACATTCCTTTGTAAATTTTTTTTTTTTTTTTTTTTTTTTTTTTTTTTTTTTTTTAGATGGAGTCTCACTCTGTTGCCAAGGCTGGAGTGCAGTGGCGCAATCTCAGTTCACTGCAACCTCTGCCTCTCAGGTTCAAGCGATTCTCCTGCCTCAGCCTCCTGAGTAGCTGGGATTACAGGCACGTGCCACTACACATGACCAATGTGTGTATTTTTAGTAGAGATGGGATTTCACCATGTTGGCGAAGCTGGTCTCAAACTCCTGACCTCAAGTGATCCACCCATCTCGGCCTCCCAAAGTGCTGGCATCACAGGTGTGAGCCACCGTGCCCAGAACCTGCATACATTTTCAATTGCTTCTTAAAACTCACGGGGTTGTCATTTTATAATCTCTTGTGATGTACACCTCTCTCCAAACTTTTATTTTTCTATCTGCCCATTATACACTGAAGTTAGACCCACTAAAGTCTCTAGTTTATTTGAATATTCAAAATTTTTTCTAACTTAAAGGCTTTTGAATGTATCCTCTTTTCTTCCATTTGCCTTCCATCATGTTAATGCTCAGTTATCTTTAAGAACTAAGTTGAGAAGAAAAGTGTTCTAAAAAATTATCACTGACATGTCTTCTAATCTGGGTTAGAAGCTCATCCTACATGCTTCTCAAGATTCCTATACTCTTCCTATCAGAGCCCTTGTGTGTTTCTAGGGGTCTGTATCTCCCACTACAAGCAACTTAAGAGCAGAGATTATGCATCATTCTCTATTATATGCCAAGCTCTTATCACAATACATGACACACAGTAGGCACTCCCTAAATGATTGTTGAATTAGAACAGGAATTAAAAGAAATTAAAGAATGTGTAAGCAAAAGCTCAGTTGTATGTAAGAAAACCCAATTCCCCCTGAAGAAGAGAAACAGCTGGAGTCCTTTAAAATTAACTGCCTGTTTTTCTGTGGCTAGTGAGCCTTATCTCTCCCTTTCCCAGGCATTGTGAAGACGCTGTTTCTCTAGCTGTGCAGCTGCAAGGTCACTAGGCAGATAAACTCAAGTCATAAAACATGTTTTTCCTTGAAAAAATAAGAAATAATGTAATACATGTCTTAATTGAATAACTGTCTTTGTTTCTCACTTCTGTAATATGCTTCCCCCTGCACAGATCTTCCCCTGCCCTACAAAATGCTTAAAATGTAACTGGACTCTTTGTTCGGGGCTCAGTCCTTTGGATGTTAATCCGACTGGGTCAGTGCACCTAAATAATTAAATAATTCCTCCTCAACCCCTCAGTCTCTCTGATTCCTTAATTATCCCACTGCAGAATGGATTAAAAAATAAAGAAATAATTATTATATAAGTAGGCAACAAGTGGTAGAAAATGACCTTTGCACATACGATATACAAGTAGCTAAGATAAAATTATGGGTATAAATTTATGGATACAATAAGTGCCTATATTTCTTATTCATACATTTTATTTATCTTGAATATTTATGAATAAGAAATATAAGTGCTTTAGCAGATTTATAAATGAGGAACTGAGGGAAGTTTTCACACCACATTGCCACCTTGAAAAGATGGCTATTGGAGTTGTTGGAGGTTATACGAGGAGCCACAATGGAACTGTAAATAAGGTTTCCACTGTATCTCTCCAGCACATCTGACCACAATCCCACCTTAGCTTTCATCAGCAACAGCAAGACCAACAACAACAGCAACATCATTATCAAGTACCTATGGTGCTGTTTCACATTTTCTTTTTATTTTCATTTAACCCTCAGAGCAACTGACAAAGTAGTTGTTATTATTACACCTATTTTACAGATGAGGAAGAACAGGTCAGAGAGATTAGATAACTTGCCCATGTTCATACAGGTCATAAGTGACAGTTTCAGAATTTGAACCCAGATGTATCAGATTCTGAAGGCCTTATTCTTTAATTCTCTACTTTACAGTTTCCCATTGTCCTTTGAAGAACACATTTGGGCTTGCTCTCAGACTCACCAACATAAATCATCATTTACATACCAGGGCATGTGTGAGTTCCAGCAGTTCACTGAAATAAAATCCGTGAGCCTTAATCTTCCCATCTCAAATACGGTGAAAATTTATTTTAACGACAATGATGGTAATTTTTTATTTGACACTTTTTATAATGCTGATGTTAGTTAAAGTCAAGAAGCATTTCTCTGTAATGGAAAAAATGTCTCATTTTTCTTCCTACTGGGTGGTCAGAAGTTGGATTTTAGAAAAAATATATTGAATAGGGATTATACTGCCTTCCTTCCTTAAACCTCATAAAGCAATGGAGTAGGTGGGTAAGAAGAAATAGAACCAATTTCTGGAAATAACTTTAGAGTAATGATCATAGAAGTTACAAATATCCAAGAATGCCTAAAGAAATATATCTGTCCTTCCATACCCACAACACACAAATAGGATTTATAGTTAAGAGAGAAAGGATAGAGTCAGTCAAACGTCCAAGGTTCTTGTGATTGGTGCCATGATAGAAGGATTGAGCTTTACAAAGAGGCTCATGTTCTCCTGAGTTTGTGGGTGAAGCTCTGAGTCACTGGAGATTTAAGGTCAAATATTCATGCTCTCAGAATTATTTTCATAAGGAGGTATTCTTTATCTCACAGGATTGGGAGGTGAGGAAATTTCCTAGAAAATAAAACAACATTAATGTCCATGAACAGGATCATTATCTCCTTCTCCTCCCATCCCTTCCTGTTATCATCATAATCATCAACAATAAAATCCATTCATTGATGTTTACTGTGCCAAATGCTGTAAAGATTATATACACAGTACTCATAACAAACATTAGAAGAGAATGTTTAGAAGAAAATATTTTCATTTTACAGTTAATATATCTAAAATTTAGAAAGAATTATTAATTTTTCCTAGGTCATACAAGTAGAAAGCTACAAGTTATAAGAAAATAATAAAACTTAATTCCAGCTGTATAAGAAAGTATGTTCTTACATGTTAAGTACAGTATTTCCTCTTGCATTTTCACATCCAAATTCTTTTCTACCCTTCATTCCATCTCTAACATTCATACAATCTGTAATTCCAGGAACTCCACAAATCATTACCACATAAAAGTTTATTTCTAAGCATCAGAAACAACTTCAAACCCTACAGGGAGGCTTTGAGACCATGTGAATGATTAATCATTTGAAAAATCTCACCTCTCTTGAATTACAGCAGTTTGCCTTGCACCACATGGCTATGGCAGAGATGGTTACGCATAATTCCAGCGAGGTGAGAATCAGCAGTAGAGACACCATGCCCTAGGGGATATGATGCCTTATATCAAACCCAGTGGCAACATCCAGAGGTAAAAAAAAAATGTCAGCAGGAAACCAGACTACAACATCTCCCTCCCGTAAAGTGGAACAAAGCAAACCATAAATTAAAGACACAGACACATATAATACTGTAGAAGAGATAGTATCTCAATCTAAAAGCATGAAAACATTTTCTCTGAAGAGAAAGATGTGTCGCATTTCTATGTCAATGGACGTGAAGTAGCTACAGGGGGCAGAAGCTGTAGAAACAAAATTCTGACATTATCACTAACATCTTCCAATCTGAATAGCAGTAAACTAAGGAGAGGAGTAGGCAGTTTAGGAAAATGAACAAAAATGGCCCTTCCACAATTTCATTAATAGCACTTCATAGGGGTTTAGGCATTTACATTATCCCTAGAAACTAAAACACTAAGCTCATATAAACACAAAATAAAATGGTTGGGCTAATGATTCTACTATTGTTACTGAGGCACCTAGAAGCAACCGATACAATATATCCCTGAAGGAAAAATACCTCCAAATTCACAGAAAAATCAGGCTCCGACAAATGTAAATTTAGATCATTAAAAATATAATAAAGAAAATGAGAACACAAACTTCCATGAGTAGTGTCTCACCCATAGATGGGAATTGAACAATGAGAACACTTGGACGCAAGGTGGGGAACATCACAGACCAGGGCCTGTCGTGGGGTGGGGGGCTGGGGGAGGGATAGCATTAAGAGAAATACCTAATGTAAATGATATGTTAATGGGAGCAGCAAACAAACACGGCACATGTATACATATGTAACAAACCTGTACGTTGTGCACATGTACCCTAGAACTTAAAGTATAATAATAATTAAAAAAAAGAAAACAGGAAGCTTAGGAGTGAGTCTGTAATTAACAGTTCATAGATCATTGGGATGAAATGGATAATTCCAAAGGAAAATATTAATTTCTAAGTAGACCTCAGAAAAGGTAGAATATCTAAACACAAATTTTTTAAAAATTAGTAAGGTTATTAAAGAGCTTTCCTTTGAAAACACCATGCTCATTTCATTCTAAAGCACAGTCCTTCAAAACTTCAAGTCATTATTTGAACATTCCAGATTGCAGAGAAAGTTGTAAATCTCTCAAGTTTGTTTTATTAAGCAAGGAGATATGAAATGAAACTTTAAAAAAATCTCTCTGGGGAGTGTAATAGTAATAGTCGTAGTAATAAAAAGAATAAGAATTTTCAATAAATTTTCAATTAATATATGCAGCACATACTTCATTCCGTTGGCAACAATTCATTGAAACAAACATTGATTGAATATTGTTTACACACCCATTGATATCCTAGATGTGAGGCAAACATCAATGACCAAAGAAAGATTTCTGTCCCCCACCCTCCATGGAGCTTATATTAGCATAATTGTGTATCATGATATGCTAAGCCTTGTTTTAATTGCTTATCATATCTTAACTTATTAAATACTCACATCAATCCTATGAGATGGGTACTATTGTTATCCTCATTTCAAAAATGAGAAAATTTAAGGGATTATCTAATTTGCCCTTCATTATAAAGCAAATAGGTGACAGACCCAAGATTCAAATTATGAGCTGGGCGTGGTGGCTCACGCCCCTTATCCCAGCACTTTGGGAGGCCGAGGCGGGCGGGTCACGAGGTAGGAGATCAAGACCATCCTGGCTAACACGGTGAAACCCCGTCTCTACTAAAAAAACACAAAAACTTAGCTGGGCATGGTGGTGGGCGCCTGTAGTCCCAGCTACTCAGGAGGCTGAGGCAGGAGAATGGTGTGAACCCAGGAGGCGGAGCTTGCAGTGAACCGAGATCACACCACTGCACTCCAGCCTGGGCGACAGAGAGAGACTCCGTCTCAAAAAAAAAAAAAAAAGCAAATTATGGCACCTGATATATTATTTTTCTGTACATCCTGGATTGTCTGAAATATTTTATACTTATACATATTTTTCAGAAACATACATTTGATATGGAGCCCATGTAATTGCATAGGTCCGGTGACTTTGAAAACTGACAACTCCTTAATGACTGGATATTAACTGCTAAATTTACTGAGAGAAAAGCAACCCCAACTAGTGCAATTGTAGCACTGGCAATGTTCAGTCCAAAACTGTTCTGTATCTAAAAAAGAATGAGAATTTTCAATTAATATATGCAGCACACACTTTATTCCTTTGGCAACAATTCATTGAAACAAACATTGATTGAATATTGTTTACACACCCATTGATATCCTAGATGCGAGGCAAACATCAATGACCAAAGAAAGATTTCTGTCCCCCACCCTCCATGGAGCTTATATTCTAGCAATAAAAACAAAGAAAAAAGTAAACATAGGTAAATTACATAATATTTTTGAAAGTGATAAAGTACTAGGGGCTAACAGAATGGGATAAGGAGAATCTGGGAATCCAAAGAGAGGAGTGGGGGTTCATGATATTAAATAGAAATGACACTGGGGAGAGGCATGAAAGAGCTGTGGGTGCCAGCCAGGAGGATATCTGGGGGAATATCCTTGCAATTAGGGAAACACTCAAAGTCCTGAGGCCAGAATCTTCTGGGGAAGCAAAGGGGTCAAGGGCGTTGGAGGCACATAGGCAATACTAGGAAATGAAGAAGAAGGAAAGTTAACAGAGAGCCAAATCATGTAGGGCTCTGCAGATCATGAAAATGAACTTGTTTCAAACTCTAAGAAAAATACAAAGCCAATGAAGGATTTGGAGCAAATAAATGATATACTTGACTTTATGGTTTCAAGGGATCACTGTTTCTAGCAAGGCAAAGAGAAGTTCAACGATAAAATCTAGAAGCCCAATTAGGAGAGACAAGGTGGATTGGATGAAATGTCATCAATAGAAAGATAAGAAAAGGTCAAAATTGGATATAATAATAGCTTGAAAGTAGAGCCAACATTATTTGCTGATAAATAGGATTCAGGATTGTGAAAGAAAGAAGACTCTGGGTTATTCTAAGGTGTTTGGTCTGGGAATCTGGAAGGATGACGTTCCCATCAGCTGACATGAGGAGAAGGTTTGAGGAAGAAGACTGGGAGTCGAGCTTTGGATCTTTACATGCCAGTCTGGTGATCAGGAGAGACACTTGGGCTGGAAATACTTATTTCAGGGTTGTGGGCATATAGATACTATTTGAAGTCATAAGGATGTGTAAGATCACGGAAGAAGTATGTATAGATTGAGAAGAGCAGGTGGCAAAGAATTCAGCTCTGGGGCACCAGAACATTAAAAGGTCAGAGACAAGGAGAGGAACCAGGAAAGGAGACTGAGATGGAGAAACCAAAAGATGGGAGGAAAACCAGCCAAGCAATGTATGCTGGAAGCCAAGTGAGGAAATTCCTGGAAGGAGGAGTGGGAGACTAACTATGCTAAATGCTACTCATAGCTTAAGTTAGATGAGAGTCAAGAGTCGACCCTTGTTTTAGCAGGGTGGAAGTTTTCAGTGATCTTAAAGACAGCAGTTACAGAAGGATAGTAGGGAATAAAATAAAGTCTTATTGAAGTGGGTTTAATTCAAACTGGTAGATGGAAATTAGAGAAAGAACATGATGATTCCTTTGAAGGAGTTTAGCTACAGAAGGAAAATACAAATTGTGCCTGTCCCTAGCAGGGAGAAATAATGTCAAGGTTTTCTTGTTTTGTTTTGTTTTGTTTTGCTTTGTTTTGTTTTTAAGTTGAGAACAGTAACTGAACGTTTACCTGCTGATTAGAGATGGGGCAAGGTAACTCATGCCTGTAACCCCAGCCTTTTGGGAGGCTGAGGCAGGAGGACTGCTTGAGCCCAAGATTTTGAGACCAGCCTGGGCAACATGGCAAGATCCTGTCTCTACACACACACACACACACACACACACACACACACAAAAAGACAAAATTAGCCAGGCATGGTGGCACACACCTGTAGTTCCAGCTATGTAAGAGGCTGAGGTGGGAGGATCGCATGAGCCCCGGAAGGTGGAGGCTGTAGTGAGCTGTGACCACACCACTGCACTCCCACCTGGGTGACAGAGTGAGACTCAAAAAATATATATATAGCAGAGAGACACAAATTAAAGTGATGCACTTGTGTGGGGGAAAAAAAGAATGGAATCTTATACTCAACTAGGGAGATCAGCTTTAAAGAAAATCACAAAATTTTCCTATGGTAAGAGACTAGAAGAAAAAAATACATTGGTACAGATCTAGTCCATTAAGTAATGGAGGTCTGAAAATTCTCTTCTAATGGCTTCAGTTTTCTCAGAAGAGACAGAAAAATCATCAGCAGAGAGTAAGGATGAGAGAAGTGGGATTGGTGTTTGAGGATACAATAAAATGGTAAAATAGCTATCCATGGAGGAGGGAAAGTGAATGAATGGAGTAGGAAAGTGGAGTATCAGTGGCTACGCGACTCACTAAGAACACATCACAGAGACTTAGCAGTTGTTTAGAATAGAAGTTTGGACTTTCAGTGGTCAAACTAGTTAGTGGTGGGAGTTCTTACTTCCAAATAATTAGAATTGGTCAAACTTGACAACACATAAAAATCAAGAAGACTTTTTCTAAGCTTCAAGTTCACCAATATTAAGAGCAAGCATCCCAGGAATGCATCCGCACAATGTATGTGATCTTCTGCCGACCTACCATCTGAATACATTAAGAAAACTAATTTTTTGTGCATTAAATGATACTCAGTGTCTCAGTTGTATTCATGGACACTTACTGTCCTACTGTTTATGAATAATATATTTCTACTCCTCTGATCATAGAAAAAGAGGAAGTGCTACTTACCCATGTTCTTGTGGGCTTTCTCCCTGCTACAACAGACAAAGTTCCTGAACTACAGAACTGTTTGAAAATAGGAAGTAAAACAGATAAAGGAATATTAAGTCTCAACCATTTTCTTCTTGGTCCTCCCTCAATTAGCAGATAACCAGCAATAGTCATACAAACCTTCTTTTTAAATTCACATCCTAGGACACAGAATTGTATATGATGTTGCTCACTTTATTTATTTATTTATTTATTTATTTTGTCTTTCCATGCAATTAGTTTTATTCATTTTATTTTTTTAAATTTTTTTATTTCCATACGTTATTAGGGAACAGGTGGTGTTTGGTTACATGGATAAGTTCTTTAGTGGTAATTTGTGAGATTTTGGTGCACCCATCACCCAAACAGTATACACTGCACACAATTTGTAGCCTTTTATCCCTCACCTCCTTCCCACATTTCCCCCTGAGTCCCCAAAGTCCATTGTATCATTCTTATGCCTTTGCATCCTCATAGCTTAGCTCTCACTTATAAGTGAGAACATATGATGTTTGATTTTCCACTCCTGAGTTACTTCACTTAGGATAATGGCTTATGAAAGGATTTCATGACGAAGAACCCGAAAACAAATGCAATAAAATCAAAGATAAATAGCTGGGACCTAATTAAACTAAGGAGCTTTTGCACGGCAAAAGGAACAGTCAGCAGAGTAAACAGACAACCCACAGGATAGGAGAAAATCTTCACAATCTATACATCTAACAAAGGACTAATATCCAGAATCTGCAATGAACTCAAACAAATCAACAAGAAATGAACAAACAATCCCATCCAAAAGTGGGCTAAGGACATGAATAGACAATTCTCAAAAGAAGATATACAAATGGCCAACAAACATATCATTCACTTTTTAAAAATGAACCATCAGAGAAGTAACGAGCAAATAATCAAAGCTGAATGAATACATTTTTAAATCACCCCTATTTTTTCTGATTGCATGTTGACCCAGATAGTGGAAATGATTCTTCTGATTTTCAGACCGTAATCAGCAGACAAATTTCTTAACTCTCAAGCCAGGACTCTCTGCTATACCACAAGGCAATTCATCAATACCCATTTTTCATTCAATTTTTTAAGTATCTATAAATGTAACACATAGATATAAGATAATTTTTAGGACTTCATTTGTACTTGGCAAATGTGGTTTCTCTTAATCAGAAAGAGATTTTTGGCCTGGCATCAGGACTCACGCCTGGTAATTCCAGCATTTTGGGAGGCCAAGCTGGGAGGACCACTTGTGGTCAGGAGTTCGAGACCATCCTGGAAAACATGGTGAAACCCTGTCTCTACTAAAAATACAAAAACAAAAATTAGCTGGGCATGGTGGTATATGCCTGTAATCCCAGCCACTCAGGAGACTGAGGCAAGAGAATCACTTGAACTGGGGAGGCAGAGGTTTCAGTGGGCAGAGATCATGCCACTGCACTCCAGCCTGGATGACAGATCGAGACCTTGTCTCAAAAAATAAATAAATTAAGTAATTAATTAAATTAAAAAATAAAAAAGAAAGAGTTTATTGTCTCTAATTGTGTATATCAAGAATTGTGAATCAAAACCACAGCATGCAACCTTCCAACAACCTACAAACAATACTTTTGTCATCAAACACATCTCCAGCAGTGGTATCTAAGAAATAACATACAGCCAGGGGAGTATGAATACTCACAAACACGGCACCCCAAATTGGGTAGCCTGTGTGGAAGGTGAAGAAAAAGAAGTGCTTTTGGAGGTGGAACAGGTATTGCAAGGAACCCAGAAAGACACCCAAAGCCAGAATCATTGCTGCATTCAGGATCTGGATGGCCTGAAAGAAGAAAGGGGAAAAAGGCGTTAACAGTCATATACTAAAGTGGACACTGAAAACAGGCCATTTTAATTTTCCTCAGAAAGGAGATGTCGGTGCTTGAAATGGTTAAAGTGTCAAGCCTAAATTAACAGAACAAGAGCTTATCTGAAAGAGTTTTTTGTTCCACGCTATCCACACCAATTCCAGTGGCAGCCTTTCATCTTCACCTCTCCCCCACATTTCTGTTCATTCTCACGAACTCCTCTCAGAAAGTGGCAGGAGAGTAAAGGAGACATGATTGGTAAGGTAGATGGAGTCAAAGTCTCTTCCCAGCATGCTTTTGGGTCCTAATATGATGAAGGCAGACAGAGGATAAGCCATATCCTACTCAGCCTTTTTCTCAACCCAATTTTTAAATTTAAAATATAGAATATAAGCTTCATAGAGCTCAGCCTCCTCAAATGGCTGCTCAAAAGGCACAAAACAAAAAATGAAGGGTCTTGGAATCTGTCCTCCAAGGTTTGATGTTTTCTACCATGAGAAAATGCCTTTGCATTTCTGCTCCCCAGATCTATAAGAAGTCCCTGTCTTTTCTCCAATTCATCATTAAGTCAGTGATAAATAACTCAGAATTTCCTCCTTCTCAGCATAAGCAAGGTTTTCTAATGATACAGTTGGCTCTTGAACAACATTGGGGTTTGGAATGCCCACCTCTTCACGGTGGTAAATGCACATGTAACTTATGACTTCCCAAAAACTTAACTACTAATAGCCTACTGTTGACCAGAAGCCTTACTATTAACATAAACAGTCGATTATCACATATTTTGTATGAGACATATTATATATTGTATATATATTTGTATGAGACATATTATATATATATATATTATATATGTGGAAGAAATCCACATGTAAGGGAATCCTCACAGTTCAAACACACATTATTCACAGGTCAACTGTATTTATTTTCTTCCCTCTTAAATCAATGTTTAAACTAAGGCTGACTTACCCCAAGAACTTGTAATTTTCCTTTCTGATAATCTTGTGATCCATCGATGGGCTGGTAGACCGAATTATTCAGCTCGTCTGGTCCAGCCTCACTGCCTGGGGTACCATGGGCAGAGGCTGACCCCAGCTCTGCATTATCAACTTTGTGGGAGGCCATTTGGGGTTGTTTATAGCTGTGATAGAAAAGAAATCCAAAGGCTTCATGCTTTCCCTTTTTCCACTAGCTACTAAAATTTTGAGTGTTACAGAAGGGTTCAATTCTGTCCATACATTACAATGACTCTCCACAAATGGGACACCAGGGCAGAGTAACAGAGTTTGTACAATATTCAATTCTGTCTTTTCTTGGAGTAGTAGACATCATCAGGTCATTGTAGTAGGCCTTGGTGATTCATTTAACTTTGGAATGGTAAAGAACAATTTCTTTCTCATTTTGCATGCACCAATATATAGTCCCTGCCTTTCTTCAAATCAGTCGAGGGCAACAAGATATATGGTTTCTCTGAGCAGTGGTCTCTTTATAAGAATAACGGCTTTAGCCACATTCCAGAAATAATAGTAGGTGTCATTTATTTAGTACTTATTACTATATGCCAGGCACTGTCTGGATGCTGTGAATGTATTAATATATTTAATCCTGTTATAATATTATTATTATTCCCATTTCACAGATGAAAAAAATTGAGGTATAGAAAGACTGAGAAACTTACCCAAACTCATATAGCTTAAAAATCATTTCAGATTCTACTAAAAACATTCTACTCTAAGGTCCAATATTTTTCAAATCACCACATTATATAGCACTATATAGAAAATGTCTTTCTGAGTATAACATAGCATGGTAGAGTTTAAGCACTATGGAAGATCCAAATTCAAATCCAGATTTCATCCTTTACTAGTTGCATGACCTTGTAATGGGAACCTCAGTTTTCAGAGTTTAAGCACTATGGAAGATCCAAATTCAAATCCAGATTTCATCACTTACTAGTTGCATGACCTTGTAGTGGGAACCTCAGTTTTCACTTCTATAAAATGGGAATAATTTGAATTTTATATTAACATTGCGAGAGTTGACTTTGATAATGTACAGAATTCTTAACCTGTGAACAGGTGGTATCAGTTTTAACTTATACTCTGCCTTCTGACAAAAAGGACTTCAAGTTTCTATATACATAAGGGTCGCAAAACAACCACCTCAATCATTACAGCTAAAAAATATGTGTCACTAAAGTACACACAGAATGCTTACATTGGACTTCTGAATGTTGGGCAGTATAACTTCCTAATTCATAGTACCCTCCAACACAAAATAGTTGTAAAATGCTTATATGCTTTTATAACGGATGAGGGAGATGGCATGAGATGAACCACAAACACACGAAATGATGCTGTATTCTGCCATAACTATTGATTGGGTTAGGAATAAGATCTTAATATAAATCATTCTACCATAAAGACACATGCACGTGAATGTTCATTGCAGCACTATTCACAATAGCAAAGACATAGAATCAACCTAAATGTCCATCGGTTGTAGACTGGATGAAGAAAATGTGGTACATACACACTGTGGAATACTATGCAGCCATAAAAAGGAATGAGATCCTGTCTTTTGCAGGAACATGGATGAAGTAGAAGCCATTATCCTTAGAAAGCTAATACAGGAAGAGAAAACCAAATACCACATATTCTCACTTATAAGTGGGGGCTAAATGTTAAGAACAAATGGACACATAGAGGGGAACAAAACACACTGGAGATTATCAGAGAGAGGAGGGAGGAGATCGGGAAAAATAAATATTGGGTACTAGGCTTAGTACCTGGGTGACAATCTGCACAACACACCCCTGTAGCACGAATTTACCTATATAACCAACTGTACATGTACTGGTAAACCTAAAATAAAAGCTTTTTATTGAAAAAGAAAGTATAGTATCTTAATTTCTACTCTTTGTTACAAATTATATACTAGATCCATTTTTCTAATAACTTAAGTTTTTGTCAAGCTAAATACATGCCACTTTCAGGATGTTTACCTTTCTGATACTCTACTCTGGGGGCGTGTATGACCATTTAAGTGTGGTGACAAATTTACTAAGCATTGACTTAAAGTGAGAGTCAAGCCATGTTTTATTATTACACTGGGAATTGCTATAAAAGTTCATAAAAGTTCTCTACCAATACTGGTAAAACATTTATTATAAATGTCATAAAATTTTTCTACCAATACTCTTCATCAAAGTTTCCTACCAATATTGATTTTCATGCCAAGATTAAATTACATTCTCTATGTATTTAAATATGGATAAATGTGAAATGACAAGGAACCCTTAACCTCCCGTGTTCAACACTGCACAGAACCCAAGAGCGAGGGAAGATCAATAAAGCTTAAAGCAAACTCTGTGTGAATGAGTTCCTAACGTAATTTTCTGCAAGAAGTATAAATAAGAATAGCCAAAAAGCCAAGACTTCAAATTTATCCACTGGGAAATTTGTATGTATTTTGGATTAAATATCTAATGAACTAAGATGCATACAATATGGAGAACGTTGCTGATTTATGACCAGATAATTTCTTGCCTATGTCTCCCGCCTCACCCCTCACCCCTCCCTATCTCAAAATTCCATCCAGCCTTGTTTTATTGAATTGTCTTCCTTCAGAAGTTCCAAGCCCTCAACTGTCTTTAATCCTCTGTGCTATCCCCCAATTCCTGAAAAACAAGTCCCCTCAAGCTTCACCTGGATAATTTCTGCTCTCCTTCCAGACTGACTTTTTTTTTTTTTTTTTTTTTTTCTTTTTTCTGAGATGGAGCCTTACTCCGTCTCCCAGGCTGGAGTGCAGCAGCCCGATCTCAGCTTACTGCAACTTCCACCTCCTGGGTTCAAGCTATTATCCTGCCTCAGCCTCCCAAGTAGCTGGGATTACAGGTGTGCACCACCACACCCAGCTAATTTTTGTACTTTTAGTAGAGATAGGGTTTTACCATGTTGGCCAGGCTGGTCTCGAACTCTTGACCTGATCCCAAAGTGCTGGGATTACAGGCATGAGTCAATGAGCCTGGCCCTTCCAGACTGGATACTTGTCTATTACCTTGTTGTCTACTCATCACTGCAACTCCAGTGCCTAGCTCAGAATCATCAGATGGCAAGCACTCAGTTAACACATGTTCAATCAGTAACCAGACTTTTGGTCCAGCCCAAGGTAGCCATCCTGATAAATGATAATGGAAAATACCTCTGCAAGCACTGGAGCCTCTCATCCCAAGAAACTCCAAGAGCATTTCTGAAGGGAACAAATATCTAACCATATTATTTAACTTGATTTGTTTCAAATAATCAAAATAATCAGGGAGAATTTTCAGCCTCCAGGTGAAACAAACTATGTTTTCTAATTTATTTGTTAAAAAAAAAAATCAGAGAAATGGTCCCGGTGCAGTGGCTCATGCCTGTAATCCCAGCATTTTTGGGAGGCTGAGGCAGGAGGATCACGAGGTCAGGAGATTGAGATCATCCTGGCTAACACGGTGAAACCCTGTCTCTACTAAAAACACAAAAAATTAGCGGGTTGTGATGGCACACACCTGTAATCCAGCTACTAAGGAGGCTGAGGCAGGAGAATTGTTTGAACCCGTGAGGCAGAGGTTGCAGTGAGCTGAGATGGCACCACTGCACTCCAGCCTGGGCGACAGAGCGAGATTCCGTCACAAAAATAAATAAATAAATAAATAAATAAATAAATAAATAAATAAATATCAGAGAAATGTAGATTTTCTAGGAAACTGCCAGTTAAGTTCACCTCTCCAGCTCTTAGTATGTGGCAGGCATTTGTTCTAAGGGCTTTACTCATGTTTACTAATTTAGTTCTCACAACCTCAGATAAATGGGTACTACTGTTATGATCCTTTCCATCTAACAGACGAAGAAGCTGAGGAACAAAGAAGTTAAGTAGCTTTCCCAAGTCCACACAGCCAGCAATTTGAGAAGCTAAAAATCAGAACCTGGTAATCCATCTGAAGCTATCATTACACTCTACCGTCCCCTGAGCTATGCTAAAAGGCACTTTGCAGACCCCATACTTCAGGCATATCCAGACCACCCCTCATTATCAGAGCTGGCAGACAAACTCAGGTGCAGCCAGTGGGATTTAATGTACCTAAGAGGTGCGTGTGCATGTGTGTGTATCCATACCCACATTTTCCCAAAGAAATTGCTGTATTATTATGTCTAACACTGTTTATCATGGCTCCAAAGGAATCATCACATCCTAAAGAGAAGCCATGCTCACGGTTAAATGTTCCAAACCTCTACATAGCAACCAAACAGAGACCTTTGCAGACATCCCCAGTAGTCCACTGGGAGGCATTTTAACAAAAGATACAAAAGAAAAGGGAATGTCTATGGAGAGGGAATCTATACCTTGGAGGCTTCAGGCTTTGGCAGATGGCTTTCCTCCCAAGTCCACCTTGTCGCAAGTAGGAGACACTCAGAAAAGATCACAACAGGATCTTTTCCCGATAACGGAAGCCTCCACAGACTTAACGTTATCTTTGCCTTATGCAACACTTTAGAGGACTCGGTGAAAATGTTTTGCGGGCTGACTGACCAGTGTGCTAATCATATCTGCATTTGGGGCCTCGCTGATCCATTGTGTTTCCCCAGGGCTTAGTGATGATTAGGAAACCGGTGTGAGGGATAACTGTCTTCTGGCTTTCAGATGTTGCTTAATGCATTGTTGAAACAGGAAATACAAGCAACAAATATGGGTAGACAAGTGAGAAGAGGTTGTGAGATGGAGGTAGAACAGTGTTAGTTGCATAGCAAGAAGAGACAAAGTCACACTGTAAGAGAAGCATCTGGAGGAGGGAGGTGGTCACTCAGGCACTTATTTTACATGATGTGCCAGCAAAGGTGCTAGGTACCTTATATGTGTGATGACATTCAATTCTCACATGCTTAGAGAGGTTAATTACTTTGCCCAATATCACAGATATAATAATAATGCTAATTATTGTTTAAATGTATTAAATGATTACTATGTACAGGTCATTGTTCTAAATGCTTTATATATGTTAATTCATTTCATCCTCACAATAACCCAGGTCCCAGGTACTACTATTAACCTGATGTTATGGTAGAGAAAACTATGGTATAGAAATGTTACCCAGCTTTCCTAAAATTTAACTGGAAAAGCCCTGTGCAAAATCTCTGTTTTGTACAATGGTGAAGCCCGAAGTGTGCCTGTTATCCTAATATGATTGTTAAAACCCCTCCTTTCAGTTTCTTTTTTGTTTTTTAGGTTTTTTGTATTTGTTTGTTTGTTTTGTTTGTTTGTTGAGATGGCGTCTCGCTCTGTGATCCAGGCTGGAGTGCAATGGTGTGATCTTGGCTCACTGCAACCTCTGCCTCCGGGTTCAAGCAATTCTCCTGTTCCAGCCTCCTGAATAGCTGCAACTACAGGCATGCACCACCACGCCCAGCTAATTTTTGTATTTTTAGTAGAGACAGGGTTTCACCATATTGGTCATGCTGGTCTCGAACTCCTGACCTCAGGTGATTCACCTGCCTCAGCCTCCCAAAGTGCTGGGATTACAGGCATGAGCCATCACGCCCGGCCTCCTTTCAGTTTCAAAAGTGGTCAAATTATATGCTTATCCTAAATAAATGTCCTAAAATAGGTGACAGAAAGATCAGAGCCAAGGGACAGGGAGTAAGGAAGTAGGTAATGTGAAGATTCAAACCACAATCCTTATGAAGGTCACAGGGCCAGGCCTGAGAGAAAGAATGAGGGCACTACCCCTGATCCATGCCCCAGGGGAGTCTGTGAGACAGAGAAGAATGTTCACAGCAAGGAAAGCGAGGTCCTAGTCCTACAAACAGGAGCGTAAGTGGGGACATGATCACAGGAAAGAGAAAGAGGGCCAGTTACCAAGACCAAAGCATAGTGTGTGGGGCAGAGACTGTGAATATGAAATGAGCAGGGGCCCAGCTGCCAGAAAATTTCTGCACAGGTGCTTCTGCTAGGAGAGCTGGCACCTGAGCCCTAGGGCAGCGGCTCTCCAGGGTCTACGTTTAGGAGCGAAGGAAGGGACTGACGAAAGAGAAGACAGAGACAGAAGTCAGAAGGAAATAGCCAAAAGGAAGGTGGTAAAGATAAGATCCTTCCCTCCCCGTTTTAGCCAGAACCATTGCAAACGGAATACTGAAGAAGAAAGGGATGACAAGAAAATGCCTTCAGCGAAGAAGAGAAAGAAATCTGAAGAAGTGAAAGGAAAAAGAGTGGATGCTTTCAACATGCTCTTTTTGAATCTGGAGCGGTAGAAAAAGCCATGAAAGAAGTTACTTAAACTCTAAGACTTCGGTTCTCCCATTTGTAAGTTGAACATCATAGTGCCCACTTTGGGGTATAAAGTGTAGATGACAGAATGCACGTAAAGGTCTTAATAACTAAGATCTTCACATGAGTTCAAAGTAAATAATAAAAATGATTGAGCGCTTTCTTCAATTCCTTAGAGAATGATTGTGAGAAACTGCTTTCAAAGGAAGACGCACAAATAAAAATGTAATATACTTACCATGTACAACATGATGTTTTGACACATGTGTGCATTGTGAAGTCACTACCACAAAGCAGATAATTAATCTACCCATCAGATCACATAATCATCTTTTTTTTTTTTTTTTTTGGTGGAAGTGGTAACATTTAAGATCTCCTCTCTTAACAAACTTCAAGTACACAATACTGTATTGTTAACTTCAGTTATCATGCTGTACATTAGATCCGCAGAACGTATTTATCTGACTGTACCTCACTAAAGCTGAGGGAAGAAACAGTAAAATAAATACATTATTTTTATTTTTTATTTTATTTATTTATTTATTGAGACAGAGTCTCACTCTGTCACCGGGCTGGAGCGCAGTGCCGTGATCTCAGCTCACTGCAACCTCCGCCTCTAGGTTCAAGCAATTCTCCTGCCTCAGACTCCCGAGTAGCTGAGACTACAGGCGCACACCACAACGCCCAGCTAATTTTTGTATTTTCAGTAGAGACGGGGTTTCACCATGTTGGGCAGGATGGTCTCGATCTCTTGACCTCGTGATCCGCCCGCCTCAGCCTCCCAAAGTGCTGGGATTACGGGCGTGAGCCACCATGCCCGGCCCCCTATTTTTTCCATTTTTGTAGGTACGTAGTGTATATACTTACGAGGTACATGAGATGTTTTGATACAGGCATGAAAGGCACAATAATCACATCATGAAGAGTGGGGCATCCACCCCCTTAAGCAGTTATCCATTGCATTGCAAACAATCCAATTACACTCTTTATCTTAAAAATGTACAGTTATTATTGACTACAGTCACCCTGTTGTGCTATCAAATAGTGGGTCTTACTCATTCTTTCTATTTTTTTGTACCCATTAACCATCCCTACCTCCCCTCCCAGGCCCCCACTACCCTTCCCAGCCTCTGGTAACCATCCTTCTACTTTCTGTCTTCATGACTTCAATTGTTTTGATTTTTAGATCCCACAAGTGAGAATATGTGATGTTTGTTTTTCTGTGCCTGGCTTATTGCACTTGACATAATGATCTCAGGTTCCATTCATGTTGTTGCAAATGACTGGATCTTATTCTTTTTTATGGCTAATAAATAAAAATAAATTAATTAAAAATTTTTAAAAACAAATTAAAAAGGGAAAAATAGAAGATTCATAGACATTTCTTCCACTTGCATGCAATATCTCCTAATGGCAGGGAGAAATGATCAAGGAGAGACTGACTAGCTTTCAGTGCTGAAATAACTTAAAGAATAATTGAGTTCAAAACTCAAGTAGCAAATTTCCAAAAGGAAAAGGAAATCTTCAAATGAATTCACCTATAGTCTAGCTATTAATTTACAAGTGCCCCATTTGACTAAAAAGCAATATATTTCTCAAGACTTGCTGGTCTTATCTACTTATTAAATATTATTGCTTGCACTGTCTGTTTTACCCCCCACACACACACTCATGCCCATGTGTGTACATATTAAAATCACACTCTTCATGAAGCAGTACCTTTATATATCTTAACACATGTATAAGCTCTTAAAACAGTTAACCACCTAAGGTTTTTGACTTTGGGGTGCATTAAACGTGTTTAATTCATAAATTACCAGTTTATAATGTTGCAAAAGTCACAAGTTGAAATCACGTTGAAATGGCATTAGTTACTATAATTGTAAGATCAATAAAAGATTAAGACGGACAAGGATTGTTGTTCCAAGAGGTCTTGAAATAATGAGGCATCAAATAAAATAAAACCAACAATCAGAAACTACCTTCGATTCATTCTTGTTTTGACCTCATGCTGTGTTTTCAAATAAACAAGGAAAATGGACTAGAAATCCAATCTTAGCATTTGAATGAAGGCATTGTTTTTTTAGAGTTCCTAAGAAAACTGGAAGAATTTATCATGTCATTTATTGGTAAACATGGAAATAGCCAAGACAGAAAATGCTAATACAACAGTTCTACTTTCAACTACCTAGTGGAATCTTCTGGGAAGTTTATAAGACATTAAATCAGGATATTTGTCATGAACCCAACATGAACGTGAACTTTTTTTTTTTTTTTTTGAGACAGTCTTACTCTGTTGCCCAGGCTGGAGTGCCATGGCACAATCTGGGCTCACTGCAGCCTCTGCCTTCCGGGTTCAGGCAATTCTTGTGCCTCAGCCTCCTGAGTAGCTGGGATTACAGGGGCACACCACCATGCCCAGCTAATTTTTGTATTTTTTTTAGTAGAGACAGGGTTTCCCCATGTTGACCAGGCTGGTCTTGAACTCCTGGCCTCAAGTAAGCCACCTGCCTCAGCCTCCCAAGGCGCTAGGATTACAGGCATGAGCCACTGCACCCAGCCCAACACAAACATTTTTTAAAGGTCCCAAGGTAATGCTAATGTGAAGCCAGATTGTAGAACTACTGGGTATGTCTAAAAGACCTTTATAATGAGATAGTTGGAAATAAGATAGGAAAGAACAAATGCATTTCTCTAAGAAAGATCACCTCTTCTACAGGGGTGGCCTATATACTTTATTTTAGGGTGTAAAATTGTATCTTAGTTTGGAGTTAAACAGATTTCATTATTGACAGCCATTTTAATGGGATTTCATCCTGATAAGTACATTTTCTATAGTGCAAGATGGGCTTCATGTGAAATATCACAGCTCTTTAATCTTCTTTTGCCTTGATTTGCATTCTCCTCACCAAAGGTAACCACTGAGTTCTACATGCACACATTCTTAAGATACCTAAATGCCATTGTGTTATATATATCATGGTCCTCTTTTTCACTCAGCTTTGTTAGTAATACCCAATGTTTGTTTGTTTGTTTGTTTGTTTGTTTGAGATGAAGTCTTACTCTGTCACCCAGGCTGAAGTGCAGTGGCATGACCTAGGCTCACTGCAACCTCTGCCTCCCAGGTTCAAGTGATTCTCCTGCCTCAGCCTCCCAAATACTTGGGATTCCAGGCACGCATCACCACACCCCACTAATTTTTGTATTTTTAGTAGAGACAGGGGTTTCACCATGTGGGCCAGGCTGGTCTCGAACTCCTGACCTCAAGTGATCCACCCACCTCGGCCTCCCAGAGTGCTGGGATTACAGGCCTGAGCCACTGTGAGTGTGCAGTCTGCTGTATCCAAATACTGCACTTACATCCACTATGTTTTACCTAACCACCACCCATAAATGAACACACAGGGATTGTAGCTTGATATCAGGAACCTTCTCATACCCATGTTCCTTAATTCTGTATGAGTATTTCTTTGCAATGGATAATCAAAATCCTAATTGCTGGGCCATAGGATGTGCACATAATTAACTTGACTGAGGACTGCCAGGTAGTAAACCCTAGAATATCTGCACCTCTATGTGCACACATACAGTGCATGTGGCATTCAATATTCCCACTTACTGCCACCCATGGCACTATTCAACTCCATTACTTACCAGCCTAAAAGTATTTCTGGATAAATTTAGCTAAGCTGTAACTACATTTACTAGAATTATCTTTCCTGAACAGTCTTTGGGTTGGTCATATAAGAAATTTGTGTGGGATTTGGAAGGTAGAAAGTAAGACAGTAGCCATGGTGCACCAAAATGGGTTTAGGGTGCAGGTTACACACTCTGTCTCTGGTCCTCTGGCTCACCTCCCTAGCACCGGACTATAGCTGGGCCTACAATTTCTCCTGCTCTCACCAAATCTCTTTAGCATCTCTGAGTCTTGCACCAAGTGCTTGCACACTCCATGGCAATGGATGCCAGGTCATCCTTGTGGTTAAGGTTGGAGATGAGAGGAAGATGTGGTTCCAATGTGTTCTTTTGCTTCCATGCTTCAAGGTCGCTTAATTACTGTACAAAACACATAACATAAAATGTACCATCTTAACCATTTTTTCAAGTCCAGCTTGTTTTCCAGGCTGCCAGCCCTGCTGACCTACAAGCAACATCAGGCTCACCATCAGATGCAAAAGTAACAGCCTTCCCAGTTCTCAAAATTAATTACGATAAATCCCTTATCAATATCACTCAATCTGGTTCTGCTTACCTGATTGAACCCTAACTGCTACAAGGTATAAGTGTTATATCATGACTCTTTTCTGGTTTTCGTTCCTCTATTAGCTTTTTGGACTTGTTTTCCTGGGAGTCATCAGCAGATTTATTTGATTAGAACAGTAAAACATACATTTCACTGAAACTAGCTTTCAATTTCAAAATGCTTTTTCAGCCTTCTCTGAAGAAGAACAGTAGATGCTAAGGAATTCTAGGGTTTTCACAGAATATAGAATCCCCTGCCCTCAGGATTACTCCTTAATTTTAGGGATGACTTTAAAATATCATTAATTTTACTTCCATTCCATTCAACCTTTTAAATATACAGTTTCACATATTAAAGATTATATAACCTTTTGAAATTCTGACTATTTTGGAAGCATCAGAGGAATACAGGATCTTTATCAAAATAATCCATCTCTTTTTTATGATGTGAGGCTTTTGCTAGCCCTACATCTTGCTAAATTTGTATCCAGAATAGAAATAGAAATTGATGTATTTGTGTATCTTAATTAGTCCCAAATATTGATTGAAGATGAATCTGCAGACGTAGTAGGGGAGAGGAAGCCCTGTAGTCACTCACTTGTTGGTCCCATGTAGACCCGGAGTTACGTCTTGTGCTTTCCTCCTGGGTAAGAAGTCCATGTCTAAGACCCAGGTGCTTTTTTAGAGAGAAGCCCACGTGGCTGTCATACCTTCCTGCATTTGTGTCCCCACTGTCCGTGAAGACAGATATCATTCCTAGTGGGCCTAGGTCTGTGCAGAGACTCATACTGACTTAGCTTTTTGCAGCACACCTTCCTTCCTTTGCCTTTGTTCCTGGAATGAAGACTAACTCCATCGCGTCACTAAAACATGATTCTGAAGAAAGAATTTCTACTCTAACCTGTCACCTTCTCCACTTCTGAAGAAAAACAGGGATATATTTTCAAGAGAAAATAAATCAGCATTTAAATATATGAAGTAACACTAACTCTTTGATGATTTTTAATTATACCAAGTCTAGCTTTGCCTTCTGCAAAACTGAAAACAAAGTGTCTGTTGTTTGTGTGAAATCTATTGGGTTTTATAAGTATTCTTGATGAATTCATCCCTGCATAACTTACATGTAATGAAAGAGAATGAACATATACACATAGAAAGTCTCACCAGGCTACCAGCCATGAAGTCACAAACAGAATACTTAAGAATAGAGATAATGGTAATTTTATCATTTGCATCTTTGATTTCTAATAAGGATCAGTAATCATGTAAGTGACACCTCAACCAAAATGACAATGATTTTGAGACTCTGAAATCTTTGCATGCGATAAATAAACATTTGGTTTTTTAAGACACTGATATTTGAGGTCATGTTATTGTAGCAGAACCTAATAAATACTGCCTGATGCAGGTAAAGAAACAAATTTATACTGCTTTATACAACTGGCAGTTTGAGACCTGAAATAATTTGAAATCTGAATTAAGTCACTCCTAGGTTTCAGTTGTTCTAATAACGGTCATTGCCCTAAACTACTATTCAAGAACAGTGTGGTGATTATAACTCCCCCAAATAACTTTAAAACACACACACACACACACACACACACACACAAGTTTTTGTGGGCAAATGGAGGACAGGTCAGAGATGGGAAAAGAAAGGACTTGCTCAAATATTTAAATTAATTATAGAAATAGAGATGATTCAAATGTTTACCTACTTTTATACATTAGAATGAAAGACTAAATACCATTTAGTAGAATTCAGTCAAGAAAAATAGATCCTACAATCCTATTGCACCCCTTGCTTTCATTTTCTCAAATGCCAGTCAAGGTGGTCCTTGACTAATTATCCAGTTAATTATTACTTTGACAGTTCAGACTTATGATGGGAAAAATGTCCTATCCTCAATCTTTCCAATTTTAGTAAATATTATTACTGTCCACACAATTGCCTAGACCAGACATCTGGTTGTCAGGCTTGATTTTCACTAATTTCTTACCTCACTTTAAATCCATTTGGAAATATTTTACAAAATACATAGAAAATGAGCCCACATATTTTTCCGTCTTCACTGCCACAAACTCAGGCTATGACAACATCATTATTTGCCTTAATTTTTTATAAAACTCTTACATGCAATCCTGGCTACTGCTCTCATCCATTGTTCACAGGGTAATAATATAAATCAGATCCTGTCACTCCTCTGCTTACAGTGCCTGCAATGGCTTCTTATCTCACCAAGATAACTGTATGTTGCTGCTGGTAGCCTGATGGGTTCCCCATTATGTTTTTATGGGCATGGGCATTCTGTTTCTTCTTTTGGTAAATGATTGAATAATAAATTCACTAAAGATAATATGTAAAATCCAATATAATTCTCATGATCGGTAGATATTTTCTTTTTAGTTTTTGTGGAGGCAAAGCTTGACTTTGTATAATTAAAAGCTACCAAAGAGTTAGGAGTAATGTATATGTGTAACTTGAATTATTTTTGTCTTAAATATATAATATTCCCTGGTTTACTTAGGAGGAAAAGAGAGAAGCCAAATTGAGCTTTGACTCGACCACATAAAATAAGCACTTTCAAATGTTTTAAACTAATATGTACAGATATAATAGAAATAACTGAATCCATCACAATTAAAGAAGGTAGGAGAATTTGTGAAATGAAGAATGGAATTATATTTATTCTGGCCTTTTTTTTTTTTTTTTTTTGAGATGGAGTTTCGCTTGTCACCCAGACTGGAGTACAATGGTGGGATCTTGGCTCACTACAACATGCGCCTCCCGGATTTAAGCGATTCTCCTGCCTTTGCCTCACAAATAGCTGGGATTACAGGTGCCCACCACCATGCCCAGCTAATTTTTGTATTTTTAGTAGAGTCGGGGTTTCACCATGTTAGCCAGACGGGTCTTAAACTCCTGACCTCAGGGTGAGCCACCCGCCTCGGTTTACCAAAGTGCTGGGATTACAGGCATGAGCCACCGCGCCCAGCCTGGCTTCATTCTTAAATGTTTATGTGAATTTAAGACAAATTACTTCCTCTTTCTGAGCCTAACTGGCATCACCTAAAAAATGAAATGGCAGGATTTTATCCTTTTTAAGGGCTAAATGGTAGTACTCCTTGTATATGTACACCACATTTTGTTTGTTGCTGGATGCTTGGGTTGACTCCATATCTTGGCCATTGCGAAGAGTGCTGCAGTGGACATGGGAGAACAGATGTCTCTTTGACATACTGATTTCATTTCCTTTAGATATATACCCAATAATGGGATTGCTGGAGCATACGATAGTTCTATTTTTAATTTTTTGAGGAACCTCCATAAAGTTTTCCATAGTGGCTGTACTAACTTACGTTCCCACCAACAGTATGTAAGGATTCCTTCTTTTCTACATCCTTGCCAACACTTATCTTTTGATTTTTTATAGTAGCTATCTGACTAAAGTGAAGTACCACATGATCTCACTCATATGTGGAATAAGTAGAATAGTGGTTACCAGAAGATGAGGAGGGGCGGGGAGGGGAGGGGAGGGGAGGAGGAGGGATGCCGAGGGATTGGTCAACAAAGCTAAAGTTAGGAGGAATAAGTTCTGGTGTTTTACTGCATAGTAGGATGATGAAAGTTAGGAATAATGTATTGCATATTTCAAAATGGCTAGAAGAGAAGTTTTTGAATGTTCTCATTAAAAGAAATAATGTTTAAGGTGACAGATATGCTAAGTACTCATTACGTGATTTATATATGTATTGAAACATCACTGATAGATACTATTATGTGTAAATCATAATTTTTTAAAAAAAGAAAAAAATGAAGAGGTTTTAGAGCCACCCTTCTAAAATCCAGCCACATCACTCTATCTTGTACATATGTATTATCTCACACTCAGTAATTTACTTTGTTTTCAGCAACCATTCACCTGCCCAATATTCTCTCAAATCGGTTTATATAAAATAATTTTACTTCTATATTCAAGAGAAACACTATTGCTCAACTTTAAGTTTTATTGAGAGTTGTATAACTGCTTGAATAGCAATTGTTTTCTAGAGAACTAAAGTTCAGCAACTTAAGATGATTCCAAGCAGTAGAGTATAGTGGCTAATATACAAAGAGAGAGCATAGAGACAGATCTAAAGGCAGATTGCCCGATTTTAAATCTTGAACCAACACCAACAAGTTATGTGACTCAGGCAAATGATTTAACCTCTGTTTGTTTGCTTATCTGTAAAATTGGGATAATCGTGATATATTTCACTCTTTAAGAAGATTAAATAATTTATTGCAATGTACTTGTACCATATTCTGGCCCTTAGGAAGTCCCATTGAAGTATTACCTCTTAGCTGCATATTAACTGGTAAAGACAGATGTTCACTATGACAGGGTCAAATTCTTTATTTGACAAGTAAACAGCTATAGATGGCATTTAATTGAAAATGGAATAGGATCACTTTGATTAAAAATAATAATAAACAGTATCTTGGCAAAATTTGCTTCCAGGAGGATGTAGCATCCAAAACATACATTCAATAAGCTATTGAATAGCCAATGGCACAGTTCAATTCTCACCCTTGATATAAGAAATCTACCAAATCAGAAGTACTTTTTGATATATTATATATTTAGACTCCCTGTTTAAAGAAAGGAAGACAGTATAAAGTAGGTGTTAATAAATAATCATTTAATGAATGCTCTTAGGTGGCAGGATAACTCTTTGCTTAACCAACTCAACCATTCAACTATTTTGAGTGTGGAAGAACCATTCGGAGGAACAAGGGAAACCTAACATCAAATTTCAGTTAAGGTATTGGTTACTTGAGCTCTAGAAAATAAATTGAATTTAATTCTGGAATAATCTAAATAGGTTGTCACATGGCATTATTGTTAGGATTCAACTTTACTGATTAATAAGAAAGTCTACATGAATAAAAGTACCTGCACATAAAAGGATTTCGCCTTTCGTGAGAGTTAATATGTTAAATTTTACACTATGCTCAAAGTTTTGTCTCTTGTACATTTATATGTCTCTCTCTATTCTTTATCCTTCCTGAAAAATATTAGAACATATTTATTGGAGGTTCTTATCAATTAGATCAAGTCATTGTCTTTGAAGACATATTTCTGAACCTTCTACACAGAACAGAAAGAACTTAAATGTATAATATGAATTACCTAATAGTTAACGTTAAATTAATCAGCCATACCCCTACTGAATACAAATATTTAGAAATAACACATTCACTAACCAACTAATCAGGACCTTTACTGAAGTAGGGTTTTTAGAAACCAGAGACTTAAGGAGAGATATACACCAACTATATTTTTGCTATGAAAAAATGAAACTGTTTTCCTGCAAAATACATAATACCAGCTTCAAGTTTCCATTTCTCCTTTAGCTCAGAGCAAGTTTGACTAGAAGATAATAATCCTAGCTCTTCTGCTGTTGTCTGAAAGTCAGCAATAAAAGGACTAGGATCCAATTTTATTTCATTCTCAGTAGAAACTGGTGTAAGCCACACTGATTTCCTAAAGAAAAGGGAAGCAGAAAGCAGATAGTGTTGGCACACTTGGGATCAAGTCAGTTTTACCACTGTTTAATATCATGATCATTTTCAGAATAGTCATTCAGGAGTATGGCATAGAGCCAGCATACTATGCCTTCTAGATCCTCGTGGACTCTTGGTACAGGATTTGAGCAGATAGGCTTACAGAATAACTAATTCCAGATAGTCTCCCCATGATTTCTGCATCAAACACTGAGTAGAAAGATGAATGGTCTTAGATAATTTGTGATGCTTGCATTAGAAGAGTACCAATGTACGCAGCAAAACAGACTCAGCCAAATGGATCCCAAGAACAGTAAGAAAAAGCCACCAAAATCTTAATCTGGCCCACTGTGGTGGTGGCAAAGTTCTATATGTTAATGTGAGTAAGTGAATATGAGAGAGACTACGACATTAAAATTCATGCACCCAAAACCTAAACAGACAACTTGTTGGCCAAGTCTTCATTTTTTTTGTAAGGAAAGTAGGCTTCAAGCAACATAGTAGTTACTATCAAAATAGGAATATCTATTTATCATGATTACTCTGGCAGCCTACGGAAAGGCAGTAGTTCTGGGGCATTAGATCAGAACTCTGTGTTGCTCCAAGCTTTGAGTAGTTCATAGAATTGAAAACATATGTATGTGTGTGAAAGATAGACGGAGACAAAGAGATGGAGATGGAGAGAGACAGGGAGAGAGAGAGAGAGAGAGAGACCGAGAGAGAGGCAGAGCGAGAGACAGACCAGAGAGACAGACCAGAGAGACAGAGAGACAGGCCAGAGAGACAGGGACAGACCAGAGAGACAGGGACAGACAGGGACAGAGACAGAGAGAGACAGAGAGAGAGACAGAAAGAGACAGAGACAGAGAGAGAGACAGAGACAAACAGAGAGACAGAGACAGACAGACCAGAGAGACAGAGAGACAGGGACAGACCAGAAAGACAGGGACAGACAGGGACAGAGACAGAGAAAGAGACAGAGAATCAAGGGGTGGTTTCTATTTAGAGTTCAGCTACTTTCCTGAATATCACTAAACCCCTCAGCCTTTATGAAAATAAGTTAAAGGGAAGAGTAAAAGTATTAATAATGTGAATGGACTTAATGCCACTGAACTGTACACTTAAAATGGTATATTAGATTATGTAGATTTTACCAAAATTAAAAAAAAAATTCTGCATCTCCCTGAAAAAAAGTACTATAATCACATTAAAAGACATTGCACATTGGCTGAGCTCTAAATTCTTATTTTGATGTCAACTATTTTCACATATTAAGCAAGGATAAAAATTTTCCTGTGGTTTTGAGATAGTTTCCAAGATTCATCCCTCAGATTTATAAAACTTAACATAAATATTTCAATGGCATGGCAAAAAAAAAAAAAGTGTATCAGGATACCTTTCCACTTAGTCTCAAAGTTCACGTGATGCTCTTGGGATTCAATATCTCAGTTCCACAAAATTGCAAGCAAAGTACATTTAATAATTAGGCTGATAAGCCCTCCCTTCATGTATTCTCCATGAGCTAGTATTAAATGAAGGATTGATTTTCTTATGTTTTTAGCCACTTACTCTTATAAGACAAAATTGAGCAATAAAATGTATCAGAAAAAATATTATAAAAGACAAAACATTGAAAGATAATATCAGTGCTTAATTCTATCACTTACTAAAGGTGACTGAGTATTTAATGACTCTGCTTTGTAGTTGAGTTATTACAAAATAACGTGGTTATACTAGATTGTCTGTTAGGACCATTATAAATCTATATGTTTTTATTCTAAAATAAACATTACATTCAAAATATTAAAATATTTTAAAGTATTCATTAAAACATTTGTGTAAATACTAATTTGGGGTTTGTTTACAATTATACTTATGGGTGAATCATGTTATATTCTCTAAAATCTATGTTTCTGCAGAAGCTTCTCATAAACAAAGGTAAAGCTAAAACATTCCAAAGGAATCAGATCTGCTGGACTTACCTAGAGGCGGAACACTCCAAATGGATTTCCTCAGGGTCATGATCTATATTCCTTGGGGTAAAGTACAGCTCGGTTTGAAAAAGGAGAGTTTCCTCAGAAACTACCTAGGAGAGCACAAAGTTTCAGTGGAAGATATTTGGAGTAACAGAGGAGGAATACACACACTTGAATAGGTTGTAAAAAACATTCATGATCTCAAAAATGGTTACTGTCATTCTTAAATATAAATAAAGATATGACAAGTCACTGGGACAGAAGAGGAGTGTTATCCCTAAGAGTGAATTTAAAATGCCTGGGGGCAAAACAATCTTAATTCATTGCAGCAAATTTAAACTTCCACTTACAGCCATCTTTATGATTCATTAATGAAAAGGTTTCCAACAGTTCTTTTGAGAAAGGTGATTTGTAAGTCAAATAACAGAGTGGTTTAAAGCACAGGCTTTGGAGAGTATTCATCCTGGTTTGGCATCTAAACTACCACCACCAAGCGGTGCATCCCTGGAAAAATTGGTAAAGCACCTTCTGAAGCTCCAAGTTCCTAATTTCTAAAATAAAATACTTTATTCAAAAATGATTGTTATTATCATTGGTCACTGGCCCAAAATATTTGTGTAGTGTGAATATAAATTGTTTAAATTTGGGAATCTATGAGAAGATAATATCCCAGGATAACAACGCAATTTAGGATTTGTGCCTAGCTGAATGACAAACAAGAGATTTCATTTCAATGAAAATCCACTATATATTGACACAAATCTTCACGGAACATGGATAGATTTCAACTGACCTAACATTGAACATGATGGAGCTTCCCAAGATTGGTGACCTTCCACATTAGAAGAATCACACAAAATTTAAAGCAGTCTGCTAATATTTAAAAAAAATAATAGTAGCCTAAGGGCAACTTAGAATCATATCCCTAGCCAATTTATAAATCTGTGATCTATGGTCCTGTGCACACAGAATGACCCAATATTCAATGAGAAATAATGATAAATTCCATTGTCCTCTGCCCATAAATTACTACAATGAGAAGCAAAGATTATTTTTTTAAAAGACAATTTTAATACTAGGCATAAAAGTCTGACAAAACATGTAATATTTTTTTTTACAAACAATCACTGTTCTCACCTTTGTCCTGATGCCACAATCATGAACAAGATATATAAACTCATATACATATGTATGTATCCGATTTGCAGGGCAGCCCATTCCCAGATGTAATTCATCCGCAAATATATACAGATTTCTGCTTTCTGCAAGTGGGATAACTGAGACCATCAACCAGTCCAGAGAGCAATTTATTTTCACTGTGGAAAGAACCATACGAAAAGCATCAGAAGTGTGTCTGTCTTAAGAAAGTGTTCAAAGAAGTCAACTCTGCCCTTTGTGATAAATAAAAGGCATTTATTTCTCTGGCAAGGGTAACCATGGCTTAAAGGTTTTCTTACAAACATTATTAAAATTATTTTCCAAAATACCTAACTAATTATGCCCCCAAGTAACTAGATTTCAGTAATTTCATGGGAGAGGTGGGAGGATCAACATGCAAGAATAAGAAAAAGCATAAATGGGCCGGGCGCGGTGGCTGACGCCTGTAATCCCAGCCCTTTGGGAGGCCGAGGCAGGCGCATTACGAGGTCAGGAGACCGAGACCATCCTGGCTAACACGGTGAAACCCCGTCTGTACTAAAAATACAAAAAATTAGCCGGGTGTGGTGGCGGGCGCCTGTAGTCCCAGCTACTCGGGAGGCTGAGGCAGGAGAACGGCATGAACCCGGGAGGCGGGGCTTGCAGTGAACCGAGATGGCCCCACTGCACTCCAGCCTGGGTGACAGAGCGAGACTCCAAAGAAAAAAAAAGAAACAAAAAATAAGAAAGAAAAAGAAAAACCATAACTGTATAGCCCCTTAATTTTTCCTAAATATTCCGTGGAGGGTGATATATTTAGGACAAAACATAAGGGGCAGAAGTGAATTGCAATGTGTTAGAATAAAAGCGATATCATCCCAGTATACTTTTTGGAAAGAGAAAGAGGAGGAAGGGTGGTTCTAGAACAGTAGAATTCTTATCTAGAGCAGCCAGAACCAGAAACAATCTCAGCCATAAAAGGAAAAAGAGAGAGAAAGCTCTTTATTTGGGATGTTAGCTCCATGCATGTTTTGTTGTAAAACCCATCTTTATCCTCTATATTTAAATCGTCAGTAAGTCAATAATAATCATTATTTGCAATAGATTCATTTGGAGGAACTGAGTCTCTTCAGCATTAAAAAGTACATATTTAAATTATTAATGAGCAAGTGGCCACAGAGGACTCCACCACCACTGGAGCTTGGAAGTCCCACCTTTAGAAAGAAATCATCATCAACAAGGTAAGACAATGCGCATTTCAGAAAAGGAGTAGAGGAGGCAAATGTCCTGCATTAGTGATCATAACCTTTAAATCACGTCTCTCTACGTGTTTGAAATACTGTTCTCACATCACCTAGGAAAGATGATCAGGAAGGTCCTTCCTAAAGGAAAATAAATTCCAGCAGCTAAGATTAAAGATGGATGGAAAGGAGAAGTGGACATGACACACAGAAAGCCCATACTTATGATTTCACTGCATTTTTTTCACACTAACATTAGAAAGTCAAGTTTTTTGGGTTTTTTTTTTTTTTTTTTTTTTTGAGACGGAGTCTCGCTCTGTCGCCCAGGATGGAGTGCAGTGGCGCTATCTCTGCTCACTGCAAGCTCCACCTCCCAGGTTCATGCCATTCTCCTGCCTCAGCCTCCCGAGTAGCTGGGGTTACAGGCTATAGGCACCCGCCACCACGCCTGGCTGACCTCGTGATCCGCCCACCTTGGGCTCCCAAAGTGCTGGGATTACAGGCGTGAGCCACCGTGTACCCAGCCTGTTTGTTTTTGAGACGGAGTTTTGCTTTTTTTTTTTTTTTTGAAACAGAGTCTCGCTCTGTCACCCAGGCTGGAGTATAGTGGTGTGATCTCAGCTCACTGCAAGCTCTGCCTCCCGGGTTCAAGTGATTCTCCTACCTGAGCCTCCCGTGTAGCTGGGATTACAGGCGCCCACCACCACACCAGGCTACTTTTTGTATTTTTAGTAGAGAGAGGTTTCACCATGTTGGCCAAGCTGGTCTTGAACTCCTCTTGACCTCTGGTGATCCACCCGTCTCGGCTTCCCAAAGTGCTGGGATTACAGGTGTCAGCCACCGTGCCCGGCCAGAAACTCGAGTTTTAGTTTGACATTCTATCAAATAGCTGAGAAAAGCCTGAGAAACACACATAGATACTTTCACTGCAGCAGAATCTTCCTTTACTCAGGCTTCCTGAAAGACAGTTAGGGCCTAAACACCCTACCCACCCTAGACAGCCAGAATTCACGGTGGCTCTTTCTCTCCATGTGCTGTTCATTTCAATAATTAACTGTTAACTGTTACATGGTGAGCTGCACTGATCTAGGCATTCTTAAAATTCATCTTAGGTAAAATGGAAAAATATCAGGAGCTATATGTGGTCTTTGCTTCCAAAGGTATTACAGCCCAAATGGATAAGAAATTGACGTATCAGTTTCAAAGAAAAACCCCATTTCAAATTAAAAAAAGTCTACAAAAAGAAACCATAAAGAACATAAAAAGTAATTTTGAAATGCTACTTTACAGAAGATTACATTTAGTCAGGCCTTGGAGCTGGCAAGCATTTGGATTCCAGGCAAAACAGAAAAGATACATTGGAATCAACTTGTAGACAGCAAGGCGCTGACTTAGCTTTCTCCTATTAACTTTGCAGAACCGTTGATGAGTTTAACATGGGTGAAGTTCAGAGCAGTCTTTTTAAGGGAACAAAACAGCAATAACATCAGCATCAAGCAAAAATATGAGTCTGGAAGCAGGAAGATCAGCTAAGATGCAACTGAATATCTTACAACTTGATACAATCAAACACCAGTAATTGGCAGTGGGTTTGAAACGTTAGACTGAAAGAGAGCCAAGGACTATTCCTGAAGAACCTCTGCAAATGAGTCTCAAGATAGAGAGAAGACCAAAACAGAGAGAGAGAGAAATAAAAGCCTGAGAACTGGGACATTTAGGCAGAAAGAGAAAATGTATCCTCCGTATATTGACACAAGTCTACTTGGCCCGAAAGCGCTTCTTCTTCTAGCCAGTTAGAATAAGATCAGATTTCTTCAGGGAGTAAAACACCTGCATGGAAAGCGATCATTATGATTAACTCCTTCAAGGAAGCATTCTCTAAAACTTGTTATTTACCATGGAGGTTCTCAGCACCAGTCCAAATCAAGACAGCGAGGAGCATCAAGACTTCTAAAGCCATGAAGACCTTCATTTGGGCAGACCTCCAGCACAGGACGACTCAGGAAACAAGGAGTGGCGACTGGCTGAAGTGATTTTTATATGGCATCCCATGCTCAGCTGCGTTGTTTTCCTCCTTATTTGGGTAGTTCACAGGATGCACTTATCACAGTGTCAACTACCTAAAGGCTGAGACTCTCTTGATTATCCAAACACTGAAGCTCAAAGAGACATATCAAGAAAAAAGTGTTATTTGATAACAGTCTGTACAAGGCCTGTTACAAACATCAGGAGGATGGCACGGCACACAATGCTTCCAGTAAATACTAAATTACAGGAAACTGTTCTTACTAGCTAACGTTCAGGTGTTGTAAGTTTCCATCTAATATGAGAACAGCCTAGACCTTTCATACTTGAAATCAAAAGACTATTATTTCTTCATTTCTATGGGTTTGGCTGGAAGAAGCAAAGCAGAAACGATAAAGTGACTTGACCAGGAACATAAATCTCTAGGAGGGGACAGGCATCCAAAGGAAAGCCAAGTCTACTGGTATTAGGAAAGTTGACAAATCCATCTCTGTTGATTCTTTCTAAATTAAGGTGTTGGTAACTTTAGTCATTTCAAACCTGAGACACGAGAATATTTTATATGCATATATATACACATAACTTTATATGTATAATAACTTTATATGTATAATTCATTTCAATACTCAAGTAGAATAAAAGTTCCAGCCAAAGATTTTTATTGTATTTTTTTTAAATGTTAGTCACGGCCTGAATGTGACTGCGTGGTTTTAAGGGTAATTGAAAATCAAAGGCTAACAGTAAATAAAATTCAAAGAGGCTGAATTAAATGCCTATTATTGTTTTTAGTCATATCTGAATTATATTTTCAATGTTACAATCTGCTGTCAAATTACTACATGCACAGAGCTTCCCTATGCGTTTAAGAAGGACTTCTATTTCTGACATTACATTCTCTTGTGGACAGTGAGATCCCCAAAGATGTGACCCACACAGTGCTCTGCATCAGGAAAGCCTGGAGAATCCAGTCACCAACCACCAATGGGGAAAGAGTATTAGAGAAAGAGAAGGGTAAGTCTACATGTTATTTTTTCATCTTTCATTTTTTTAAACATTTTTTCTGATGTTATGAACATTTTCGGGATCTAAAATTTATTAACTTCATATGCAGCTTTTAAATCTTGCCTATGTAAACATCTAATATTGTTCCAAAAGGAATCATTGGCCAGTTTCTTGTATTTAAGTTTGAGAAAGTTAGTTAAACAAGCTAAGGCTCCTGTTCATACTCTGTAAAAAGGAGATATATTCTCTCTAAACTTATTGTGAATAAGACATAGCAAATGTAAACAGTCTTGCTCAAGTTAATAGTGTACAAAAAATATCTAATATATGACTATTTCCTGTATCTTGAAGCACAGTTAGTAACAGGATTTTATGCAATGTTTCAAGGATTACTCAAAGCCGCAAAATGAACAAACTTCATTTTCCAAAAATTCCAATTTTAATACAGAATTTTACTGTGAAAGAGTAATGGAATTTAAATATAACTTTAATGTAAAATAGATGGAGATAAAGCAGAGATAAAACAAATATTTTTAAACAATTTATAACTTAGGGAAATGTTGCGACTATAGTACAAAAAAGCTTTATTTTTCCTGGACCTTCTGAGAGCAGGTTGCTGGTAAGATGTTCCCTTGACTCTAAATATTTTGAAGTAGATATCCAACAAATAAGGACATTCTTCTACTAGAGTGGTTCTCAGTAATTGGACCTTAGATGATGGAGGGGTCCATGGGATCAAATCTATTTTCACAATAACAATAACACATTTTCTTTTTCACAATGTCGACATTTGCACAGGTATGCAAAAACAGTGGTGGGGAACACTGCTGCCTCTTGAGCACCAATCAAGGTAGTGGCATAAGAATGTGTTAGTTTGTTTTTTGGGAATCGAACAATGAGAACACATGGACACAGGAACGGGAACATTACACTCTGGGGACTGTTGTGGGGTGGGGGGAGGGGGGAGGGATAGCATTAGAAGATATACCTAATGCTGAATGACGAGTTGATGGGTGCAGCACACCAGCATGGCACATGTATACATGTGTGGCTAGCCTGCACATTGTGCACACGTACCCTAAAACTTAAAGTATAAAAAAAAAAAAAAGAATGTGTTAGTTTGTTAGTCATCATTGTATTCTTCACCCCCATACACTCACAGTAAAGGGAAAAAGGCAGTTTCACTTGTCTTGAAGCAGTAAAAATTATCTGTTTTATTAAATGCCAAACCTTGAATGCATGCCTTTTTACTATTCAGAGTGATCAAATAGAAAGTATGCATAATACACTTCTGCTGCGTATCAAAGTATGAAGAGTGTCTCAAGGAAAATCTGTGCAGTTATTGGAGCTGTGAGCTGAAGTAGCCACTTGTTACATGGAACACCATCTTTACTTGAAGAATGACTGTCAGACAGACAATGATTATTTGCCCGTGGGTATTTGACATTTTTTGAAATTGAATGATGTAAGCTTGTCACTTCAAATAAAACAACTAACAGCAATTAAACAGTGATAAAATTCAAGCCTAAAGGAAAAATTAGCATTTTGAAAAAGTTGTATTCTCTGCTATGAGCTTGGAAGCTCACTGGTGATATCTTAACTATGATTTCTTGTATTGCATAATAAAATGTCATCATTTAAAACATCTGCATAACTCTGAGCTAAAATTTTCCAAATTATCTGCACATGATGTTACAGAAACATCCACGGGCAAAGTACAAGAGGGACCAGTGGATTTTAATGGGAATAAGTATGAAGAGTTTATTGATATATTTTCAGATCCCATGTTGCAAAAAAACCTCGAAGATCCTGCCCCTTGGCAAGTTTTGGTGCACTATCAAAAAAAAAAAAAATAGCTACAATTATCTGAAAAGGCTTTTAAAATACTCTTCTTTTTTCCAACCACGTATCTGTGTGAGGCAGGGTTTTCTTTATGTACATTAACCAAAGTGACATATTACAAAGACCGAATGCAGAAGCAGATATGATAATCCAATTGTCTTCTAGTTAGCCAGACAAGAGACTTGCAAAAATGGGAATATAAAATGATGTCACTCTTTTTTTGGAAAACAGTAATTTTTCACTAAATGTTCACTATTTTATGTTAACACCTGTTGGGTTTATTAGTTATTTTAATTATTTAATAAATATTTTTAACTCAGTTTTAATTTCTAATGTGGTAATATGGATGGATAAAGGCCATATAAATAAAAGCTCTTTGTAATTCAATATTTTTAACAGTCTAAAGGAGTCCTGACATCAAAAATTCTGAGCAGCATATATACCCAAAAGAAAGGAAATCAGTATATTGAAGAGATGTCTACACTCCTATGTTTGTTGCAGAACTGTTAACAATAGCTAAGATTTGGAAACAACCTAAGTGTCCATCAACAGATGAATGGATAAAGAAAATGTGGTACATATAAACTATGAAGTGCTATTCAGCAATAAAAAGTGTGAGATCCTGTCTTTTGCAACAACGGGGATGGAGCTAGAGGCCATTATGCTAAATGAAATAAGCCAGGCATAGACAGACAAACATCACATGGTCTCACTTATTTGTGGTATCTAAAAATCAAAACAATTGAACTCATGGACATAGAGAGTAGAAGGATGGTTACCAGAGGCTGGGAAAAGTAGTACAGGGGAGACAGAGATGGTTAACAGGTACAAAAAAAATAGAATAAGACTATTTGATAGCACAACAGGGTGATTACAGTCAGTAATAACTTAATTGTACATTTTCAAATAATGAAGAGTGTAATCAGATTCTTCATAATGCAAAGGATACCTGCTTGAGGAGATGGATATCCCATTCTCCATGATGTGACTGTTATGCACTGCATGCCTGTATCAAACTATCTCAGGGACCCAATAAATATATACACCTACTATATACCTGCAAAAATTAAAAAAATTTTAAAGTCTAAGCAGCCAGCATTATTGCATTGTGGCTGCAAAGTTGTTTAATGGCTACAGAGTTACAGTTTTACAAGATGAAGAGTTCTGTTCACAATGTACACATGAAGAGTTCTGTTACACGACAATATAAATGTACTAAACACTACTGAATTGTGCCCCTAAAATGGTTAAGATGGTAAATTTTATGTTATATAGATCTTATTAAAAATAAAATTAAAACTATTACATTACATATCTAAATGTGAAAGGCAAGACTGTAATTTTTTAAGAGAAATACGTAGGACAGAATATCTTTGTGACATTCTGATAGGGAAGGCTAAAGGTGGAGGTTTGGAGTAGGAAAGGAATATAGGAGCATCCATGTTATACATACTTTGGTTAAACCGTGTTTTGAACAGCCACGTGAATATGTTGTAGAGGAAAACGAATAACTGAGTCTACATTTCAGGGGTGAAGTCCAGGATAGAGATGTAACTTGAAGCCATCAGCATACGGATGTTAATTAAAACAATGAGATTGAATAAACTCTCTCCAAGGGAGGGGATATGTATAGATGGGGTGAGCAGTTCAATATCCAATCCCTAGGAACCCCAATAAGCTAGAAAAGAAGAGAAATATCAACCACAGAGGATCTACTAAAGACAAACAGTGATCACTGAGAAAGGATGCTATTGCAGAAGCAAGATTTTTTAAAAATTTGGCCAGAATTAATATATCAATAATATACCCAGAGTTACATCATACTGAGAATAATTATTTCTATTAAAACTAAGCACAAAACAAGGCCTCTAACTTTGCTATTGCAGAAAAAAAAACTTATTGCACTCCAACAAGAGACAAAAAGTTTATATATTTGAAATCGTTACTTTTTGTTTGAGACAGGATCTCACTCTGTCACTCAGGCTGGAGTGCAGTGGCACGATCACGGCTCACTGCAGTCTCGACCTCCTGGGCTCAGATGATCCTCCTACCTCAGCCTCCTGAGTAGCTGGGACTACAGGCACCCACCACCATGCCTGGCTAATTTTTGTAGAGATGAGGTTTTGCCGTGTTGCCCAGGCTAGTCTCAAACTCCTGGGCTCAAGCAATCCACCTGCCTTGGCCTCCCAAAGTGCTAGGATTACAGGTGTGAGCCACTGTGCCTGGCCTGAAATAGTTAATATCAATATTAGTTTCAGCTGATATAATCAACTTATTAAAAAAAGAGAATCAACTAACAAATTATTAAACTGATTAAAAATTCAACAAGCATGATGGATATTACTACTCAAAAAAAAACCTTAAAGCAGTCGTATGTGCTAATTTGGATTCATTGATCCAATTCAAAAAAAAACAAGAATAAAAGAATCCCATTAGTAATTGTTCCCGAGTTTGCATGAAACCTTGTAGAGGGCCTCATATTGGCAGTTGGTTGGCCCCATTCATTGTGTTCTACAATTTTTAGGGATACCTGATCACTAAGTTCTAAAGATAACAGTCTGTGTGCTTTGTTTCAATATATTGGTTGCACTGTCTGTTTGTGTAAGATTTGGGGCAACTCAAACTATACCACCACTGTGACCTTATCCCAATGTAAAACAACCTTTCTATAATACACATGCAGAATAAAGCAAGTGCATAAGGAAATTTTAAAGTTTTTATACACACTTTGTTCAGAGTATTCTTCGCAGAGACCACATGTGTAATTATTTGTATTACCCAAAGCATATCTTAGCATAATGAATGCATATGTGGAAATAATTGATTAGCTTTATCAAAATTAAACAATATTACAGCAGTTTTCTCTGTAGCTATCTAGGTTACACTATATATGCTAGAAGCAAAGGAATGGGAAGACTGCATTACTTAAATTCCTTTGTTAGGATTATTCGGGTGCCAGCAGTTGTAGAGGCCATCTCTGATCATACCTATCTGACACCTACCTGTGCCCCACTTTGTCCCATTCTCTGACCAGGGCACCCATGGAACTGACTTTCAGTTTGCCTTTATTCTACATTTTGTCACAACTACTAAGGAGGACAAAACCTGCTAACTCCCCTAACCACATTAAGTTTGAGCCCAGCCTTTTTTGGAGTGATTAGCAAAAATCCCGTCTGAATACTGATGAAGAATGCAAGACAGAAAGAAAACCACAAAAACTGCTAAACTTAAAAGATGCTAAATTTTTAAGCCTGCACAAACATTAAGTGTTGACTCCCAAAGAAATCTTTCCCATCTAAGTAGCACCACAAGTCACCCACTTATAGCCCCCAATCACAGGAGACATGCTTGATTCCAGTGTGTTTCTCACACTCTGTGTCCAAACCATTTGTATGTTTTAATATCCTGCAAAATATATCCTCAATTGTACCACTTCTCTTGACCCTTGGCTCTAACCTTTCAAGTCAAAAACAATTTTCACCAACTTTCTGGTCAGCCTGTTACTACTATGTCTCCAGGAAATTAATAAGATTCTTTAACCCAGAGACATTGTTTCATCAATTTCACAGCTGCACAAATCCTTGTCAAAAATAAGACAGATTGTTATCCATCTTATCTCCCTTTGATACACTGTATATCCCTGAAATCATTATTATTGGAATTAGTGAATACCTACATTAAAAGTTAATTTTAAAAACTTAAGATTTTTCAAAGTATCAGACATTAAATGTCAAAAATTAAGATCTAAAACCAAAAGCATCTGGATCAAAACCTCATTCTGACATGCAGAGATTTTGGTCAATTGAATTCACCATTGAGACTTTTTAGGTTGAGTTAATGAGTACCTGCCTCATTACTGTAGTGATTGTTAAATAAATGCATGTATCCTATTGCAATGAGGGCAACAGATGGCTATTTTTTAATTTTAGGTTCAGGGGTACATGTGCAGGTTTGTTATATAGGTAAACTGCGTGTCATGGGGCTTGGTGTACAGATTAGTCACCCGGGTAATAAGCATAGTAACTGATGGGTAGTGTTCTATCCTCTCCCTCCTCCCACCCTCCATCCCTCAAGTAGGCCCCGGTGTCTGTTGTTCCCTTATTTGTGTCCACGTGTACTCAAGGTCTGGCTCCTACTTATAGGTGAGAATATGCGGTATTAGGTTTTCTGTTCCTGCATTACTTCACATACGATTATGGCCTCCAGCTCCAACCATGTTGTTGCAAAGGACACGTCTCATTCTTTTTTATGGCTGTATAGAATTCCATGGTGTATATGCACCATATTATCTGTACCCAGTCTACCATTGATGGGCATTTAGATTGATTCCATGGCTTTGCTATTGTGAATAGTGCTGGGACAAACATGTGTCTTTATGGTAGAATGATTTACATTCCTTTGGATATATAACCAATAATGGGATTTCTGGGTTGAATGGCAGCTCTAAGTTCTTGGAGGAACTGCCACCCTGCTTTCCACAATGCTGAGCTAATTTACATTCCCACCAGCAGTATGTAATTGTTCCCTTTTCTCTGCAACTTGGCAAGCATCTGTAATTTTTTAACTTTTTAATAAGAGCCCAAAAATATCTTTTAATTGGGATTTATATTTCCAGGAGTAGTCAAAAATCTACTAGGGTTTATCAAAATGAAAGATTAGGCCGAGTGTCCTCACCCCTGTAATCCCAGTACTTTGGGAGGCCGAGGTGGGTGGATCACCTGAGGTCAGGAGTTCAAGACCAGCCTGGCCAACATGGTGAAACCCCATCTCTACAAACATACAAAAATTAGCCAGGCATGATGGGTGCCTGTAATCTCAGCTACTCAGGAGGCTGAGGTGGGAGAATCATTTGAACCCGGGAGGTGGAGGTTACAGTGAGCCAAGATCGTGCCCATTGAATCCCAGCCTGGGTGACAGAGCGAGACTCCATCTCAAAAATAAAATAAAAAAATGAAAGATCAAGCCAAGTCATGCTACATCTTTAATTTTACTCAAGGTGGAAAGAAATAAAAATAGTAAAAGAATCACATATATTCAGATGACAAAATTTTACTGTCATCTTCATTTCAAAAACAAAAGCATTCAGTCCCTTCAACCAATCCCAGCTCTTCTCCAGCTTCAGCTGTCTTGAGGATTGAAGGTCAGGAAATTGACATAGTTAGGTACCTGTTAGTCAACCAAGCCCAGCAGCTCAGCTAAGTTATTTAGCAGTTCTAGATGACTCAAATTTAGATGTCTTTGGAATCTCTTAGAACAAAAATCCCCACTTCTAGAGGGGAAAGAGAGGTACTTTCAGATTTAGCTAAAATAAATTGTGTCTAAAGAGGTGGAGAGAGACCTTTTTCACATTTTCTTGTGTCCATGAGTTTTTCTCCCTCCCAGGAGCAAGAAATCTAGCCATAAGAATGTTCTGCCCCAACTACCAGTTTTCCCTATGGAAGAAGACTGACCTTGTTTTGAGTAAAGATCATTTGTGTGCATGCATCCCTGCTCATGTATGTGGCACTTTCTGGTTCAGGCTCCCTGGAATGAGTTTGGCACCTGTACTCTTGTACAGTATACTCAAAGGCACAAGACTCCACTTCCGGAGATATACCAAGCAATTTGAATTAAGAGAAGAATTAGATGTCTTTCCACCTGGGATCCAAGCTGTGATCAGCATGATCTGGGTTTTGAGCACTTTTGTATTGGGATAAGCAGTTATTGTGGAGCCTGCTGTCCCTCTAAGGGATTTCGCTGGTCCTGGGACACTGTGCTATATGGAAGCTGGGAGCCAAGTTGTCACTTGGTTCCAGGTACTTTACTAGAAGAAATCATTTCCCTGTTCTGGGTACACAAGGCACATTCCTTGTATTGCTTAAGGTGTGGGTGTCATATGGTACTTGGCTGGTATCGGTATAGGTATACCTACCCCCTGTGGTAAGGTAACGGGGTCTTTGTCTACAGCTCCAGAGGGGTGCATGCATCCCCCACTTTGCATTGGCTATCAGGAGGGACCTACATGGGAGAGTAGTACACACAACAAATGCTGATTTTGCTTCATCTTTTCTCCTTGTTGCACCTTTCCTTCTTTCCCAACACACAAAAAAAAGACACTGGTTCCAACCAGTGCCTTGTGTGTGCCAAGTCATCCTTGGCAACTCCAAGATAGATTCAGTGGGTCTAGATATGTGAGCTCCCACTCCTGGTGCTCGGCACTATTATCTTTGCCACCCTCCATGCAATGGGAATTCTTATTTGGGATTCATAGCTGGATCTCCCTACTCGACATTTTGCCATTCAATTCAGGAGCCTCAAAAGGAAGAGCAAGTGATCTTGTTCACTAAGAAAATCTCCACCAAAGCACTGCTGGTGGGAAGGGTGGTGTGACAGTGTAGTTGTGGCCCTGTATGGTTACAACCCTTTCAGAATTAGGCCAAAAAGCAATTGAAATATTTTCTTCTAGATTCTTGCTTTATCAAGGTAATAGGAAAGAAATGCACAATGTCAAAATAAGTTTACAATGTTTCCTCATGAGACATTACCAGAAAAAAGAAAAAAGCAGTATAGAAAGCCACAGATGAAGGGCTCATGGGAAAATCCTCCTTTTGAGTGCATTATAAAAGAGGGAGACTTAAATATATTTCACTGAGACACGGTTACTAAGCATAATGGGTAAAACTAAAGTGAGCAACTAAATCATAAAAATGCTGAATGTTAATTCAGAAAAGTACACACTGGGTATGGGCAAGCTTTATTATGTATGAACTTGATTTCAGAGTTAGAATGGCAATTTCACTTAAAATTAACTCATTAAAAAGTGTAAATATCATGGTATAGATATGTTATTCAAAACTCCAAAATGTAGTGAAACTGGTAACAGATGTTGCTACTCATCTTTGTACAGACACATCAACAGTATTGATGAAACTGGTTTTCAGACAAGTATGTATCACTTGTTCCCATGCTTTAGGGAGGAGAAGGTGTTATAACACAGGCATTATTGATAGTGACTTCTTGGATAGTTGCTCCTGTAAGATAGGGGAGAAAAGCAGTTAAGCGCTGCTTAAATATAACCTTACCTAAAAAGAAAACATGTTCAGAGAACTCATGGGTGCTCAATTAGAAGTAATGTGGAAAAAAAAATCATATTTCTACCCTAAAATGTAATCTATGGAATTAATCAGCTATATCAAATATAACCATTAGATATTATGCTATTAGAAGTGATTAGCATCTATGTGTTGGCTAGATCACTGCCTTTCTGAGACTATCAAGTAATTACATCATACATTTCAACTTTGATTTTAAGTGGTTTTCAGATCTCTAGAACAAAGCTTATTTCTTTATGAAATGTCAACTTCAAGGCTATTGTCAATATGCACAAGTTTTCTGGCATCCTTTTAAAATAAGCTCAGTAGAAAAATCCTGATTAAAAAGAGTGTTTTCTACAGGTATTAATCTTAGGAAAAGTGCTAATTAGATGTAGTGACTTCCTCTGAATTTAAGCCTAGTTTACCTATGTGCCTACTTATTTTATACACATATATGTATATAGACATGTTTTTCTGCAAATATTAGTATGAAATTAGGCATCTGGTATGGGCCTTCTATGGCAACAATTTCATTTTGTCACAGCCTATATTGAAAATGAACAGTTTAGTACTTGAGAGAATAGGTAAGGAAACTGACCAGTATGGAACCTATTCATGTTTATGTGCAATAAGAAAATTATAACTGTATCCAAGTACAGACTATGGTACCTAATTCTACAGGGTTCATATTAAAACCAGAGCAATTTCAGCATGCAGCATTCAAATAGGAATTTACATTATCGCCTTCCTTGAAGTTATATTTAACAAATTGTGGTTAACTATAAAATAAACAACCTTAATATTCTCACCTTATTAACACTGTTAAAATTAAGTGTCCATGTTTTACTTTGTGTGGGAGCTGGTGACTCTTGTCCTTTTGTTTTCTGAGGGATTTATTTCAAGGTGTTGGCATCAAACCCACTCATTCCAAAATGCATCACAGATGGGAATTTAAGCCTAAATGCAGAGCAAACAAAAGAAAAGCACAGGATTAATAGCTGTACAAATTTTTTGTGGGAAAAATATGTATTAGATAGGTTCGTTATAAGTGATAACCCAAAATAACTGACTTGTGGAGGAAAGGCAAAGTAGCTCAGTAAATCTAAATAAAGAGTTTGTAACAGAATCTTGAATAGGATGGTACTTATTGATCCAGAATTGATCCTTGACTTGACTTTGAGGCTCCTGGGTCAATAAAAGTTTTGAAAAGCAAAATGATTGTTAGATGTGACAAACGTTCTATCTAAGCTGAATGGACTATGACTCAACTAAGCCAGGCCACACACACATCCCAAGATTAGAAATTGAAAACAGAGACCCATATGTATGCAAAAAGATTCTACCACCAAAATCTTAGGCAGGAAATAGAGACACAGACACACCGCATTCCAAGGTTAAAAAGGATTTCACCACCTTTAACTACCATCTCAAGCCTTCCCCATCCTATCTTAGGAGTTGCAGTGTTTATTCCCACTGCTGGTCTTTCCTTCCCTGTATGTAAGAAAAAGGAATGTGGTTTGCTCGTCTCCCAAAGCCAGCATGTAGGCAGTTCCAGGAGAATGATTCAGATTCAGAGTGCATGTGTAAAGGGAGGCTAAAATCTCATTCAAATTTTTTGTATCTCTTGTTGAATTTAGAAGGGCTAATATGTCCTGGCCTGTTTGATCTGCGAGAAAAATGGACTGCAAGTAGATAAGGCATAATAGCCTTTACTTCTATAATCTGCTATTGAAACCATTTTTTTGAGAGCTCAGTAGATGCCTATATAGATGGCAATATAGTTCAATCCCATCTGCTAAGATTCCCCTTAAGACGGCCAGCACCAAGTGAGAAATCCAAGGATCAAATCCGATGTTCATGATAGACCCATTCGAAAAGTCATTAAGTGAGGAAGACCGGCATTTGGACCCACCATGGAGAAGGCATCTATGCTCAGTGTTGGCCAAAAGACCCCTACAACCATTTCAGCAAAGAAATATTTTCTCTTTTCATGTCTTAATACCATTACCCTATCCCAGCAAACACAGGAAAAGTAGGGGAAGAGAATAGATTTTAAAACCACAAAAAGATCACATTAAAGAATCTACTCCAAAACTCAAACCCCAGCGTAGCCGGAACTGGAAAGAAGGGAAGGAAGAAAACTAAGTATGAAAATCTAGTATTAAGTTGTATTCCACTAGGTTTCACAAGTCTAATAACCAGAAAATGAACTTCAAGATGATGTCAAGCATTGAGGAAAAATTTACATTGCATAAAAGCAGTGATTACACGCCAGGTGCAGTAGCTTATTCCTGTAATCCCAGCACTTTGGGAGGCCAAGGCAGGTGGATCACTTGAGGTCAGGAGTTTGAGACAAGCCTGGCCAACATGGTGAAACCTCATTTCTACTAAAAATATAAAAATTAGTCTGGCATGGTGGGGTACGCCTGTAATCACAGCTACTCTGGAAGCTGAGGCAGGAGAATCGCTTGAACCCAGGAAGCGGTAGTTGAAGTGAGCTGAGATCGCACCACTGCACTCCCGCCTGGGCAACAGAGTGAGACTCCGTCTCAAAAAAAGAAAAAAACAGTAACTACGAAACTACTTTCTGCAAGTTTAGACTATCTGATAATTAAAAGGTGAATATGACAATATCAACTGCAAAAAGGCAACTAGATCTCAGGAATCAGAAGTAGGAATTTAAATGACACGTAACTTATCACCACATTTACATGCTCATTGCCTTGACTCCATTGCCGTAAGTACCACTTCTTTCCATGATCCAAAAGGAGGAGACTAATGGCTTTTTTTTTTTTTTTTATTTTAAAGACAATCTCACTCTGTCACCCAGGCTGGAGTGCAGTGGCGCTATCTCAGCTCACTGCAACCTCCACCTCCCAGGTGCAAGCTATTCTCCTGCCTCAGCCTCCCAAGTAACTGGGATTATGGGCATGTGCCACCATGCCTGGCTAATTTTTGTATTTTTAGTACAGACAGAGTTCCACCACATTGGTTAGGCTGGTTTCGAACTCCTAGCCTCAAGTGGTCTGCCTGCCTTGGCCTCCCAAAGTGCTAGGATCATCCTTTTTTTTTTTTTTAAATATCATAGCCCTTACCTGCTTAGAGGCTGACAAGTTTACAAAGGCTGTTTGAAAAACTAATTGGCATTGTCCAAGTCAGGTGCTAACCCCTGGGTCAATTAAGTGGAAGAGGATAGGAGGTGCCTTTAACCATATAGCAGCTAATATTATAGACAGAGACGTTGAGAAGACATTGGGGGCTGGAAGAACAAACATACTTTCTCAGATTAAAAGAGGGTACAACAGAGGTACATTTTCTACCCCATTCCAGGAAGTACGGGGGACTCATACCAATTTGTAAAAATTCCTCATGGTCAGGGAAGCATGTTATTTAAAAAGCCAAAGACTACCACCAAAATCTTAGCCAGGCAAGAGAGGGAGACACCCCATTCCAAGGCTAAAAAGCAGTTAGATTCCACCACCTTTAGCTGTCATCTCAACCCTTCACCATCCTACTTTAGGAGCTGTAGTGTTCATTCCCACTGTTAAATCTTTCCTTCCCTGACAGTGAGGAAAAGGAATGTGGGGGCGGGAGTGGGGAAAATGAGAAAATTACCTACTGCGGACTATGCCCAGTACCTGGATAGCAGGGTCAATAGTGTCTCAAACCTCAGAATCATGCAATGTACTTATGTAACAAACCTATATATGTACTCCCTGGATCTAAAATAAGAGTTAAAATTTAGAAAATTAAAAATAAAGGTTAGAACCACTTTAAGATCAACATGAATGTTTATGATATTTAGCTACTGTCTGGTTAACAATTGTGTTTATTCTGATGTAGCAACACTGTCCATTAGTAAATTTTTATTACAGAAAATTCTAAGTCTACACTGTGCAAATGTTACCACTAACTACATGCCACTACTGAGCACTCGAAAAAATAGCTCATGCAACTCAATTTTTTGTTGTTTTAATTTTAGTAATTTAAATGTAATATTACCAGTGGCTACTGGTTACTATGTTAGACAGCAAAGGTTTAGAGATGACTGGCGAAGTTTAAAGAACAGAGGTTCCTTTTAAAAGCTGATTTCAAGTCATTCCTTGCAGGGTGCCTTAATTTTGTCTGACCTTTTCCACCCCTCAAAAAGTATAAGGATATAGTGAGAATTTGTTTGAAATCATCCTGAACAGCTGAAAATGGCATTGCTAAGTTGCAAATGAATTTAAGTAGTCAAGATAAAGATCAAATAGATCATTAAGACATAAATAACAGCCCAGAGAAATCCAAGCTTATAAGGTCATTGATGTAACGAAACAGTCAGAGCAATTCAAGGATGAAAGAAATTTCATTTCAGTTAATGGTACTGTATCAATAGGATGTCCCTATGGAGAGGGAAGAATCTTGACCTTCCTTACACTACATGCAAAAATTAAGTTCAGATGGATTATAAACTCAAATATATTCAAAACCATAAAACTTCTAGAAGAAAATAAGACTTGGCAGTAGCAAGGAATTTTATGACAGAACAGAAAGCAATAACTAGAAGGAAGAGTCTATAAATTAAACTCCAAAATTAAAGATGTCTGCTCTTCAAAAAAACACATTAAGAAAATGAATAAGCAATGTGGGGACTGGGGCGAAATACATCTGACAAAGTCCTGGTCTTTAAGATATGAAGACCACTTACAACTCAAGACAGATGATGCAGAGTAAAAATGAACAAAAGACATGGCCCACAAGAGACATACAAATGGCCAATGACCACTAATAATTAGTTATCAGAAAATGCAAATTAAATACAACTATACACCTATTCAGATCGTTAGAATAAAAAACTGACATCAGAGGGTGAAACCACTGGACTCCCATACATTCCTCGTATTAGTGCCAAAAAGGACACCTTATTTTGGGAAAACATTCATCATTTCTTATAAAACTAAACATACTCTCCCTATGATCAAGCAGTCCCATTCTTAGGTATTTAAAGGAAACAAAAACATACACCCAAAGATATGCAAACATATAGTGATCGCACATTTATTCATAATAGCCAGAGACTGAAAACAGCATGTCTTCATCAAATAATATGTATCTAATGAAATACACCACTCAGCAAATATAAAGAAACAAGCTACTGGAATATACAACATAAACAAGTTTCAAACATTCTGCTGAAAGAAATAAGCTAGACACAAAAGCATACATGCTGCGATTCTATTTCTACAAAGTTATAGAAGAGACAAGAACAGTGAGGTGTGGCCGCAGGAACCAACTGGGAAGATCCACTTTCTGCAGCAATCAGTCTTACGCATGGCAATAGGGTTTTATGTTAAACATAAAGCTCAGTTGACAAATGCATTTACTTGTGTAACATTTATATATTAATTGCATGTGAGTTTTTCTTCAAATAAATTATTGATCCTTAATTCATGATACGCATGCTGAAGCACTTAGGGAAAAGTGTTCTCATGTCTTCAATTGGAAGTGCGTCAAAATTGATAGATGGGGAAATGATTGTGTAACAAAGTTTAGCAAAATGGTAGAATCTAGGTATTATATATAAATTCTTTCAATTCTGTACATTTGAACATTTTCCTTAGAATTAGAGAAACTTTAGAAATTTGTGCCATACGCATCCTTCCAGGGCATTTTTATAGCTGCATTCTTAACAGAAACATCTATCAACCAAATAATAAATTTAAGAATGTGTAAGGGAAGTAGCTACACATACCTCTTCACAAAGCAAACCACTGGAAATTCATAGGTAGTATGCAACCTTGGTTTGTAACTGATCTCTGATAATATGGCGTCGTCATTTGTTTGGAACATCTGAAACAATTGAGAGTTTTAATACTAGAAGGCATTAAATTCTTTTGGTGGCTTAATGATCTTAATAGAATCTGCTTTAGGAAAATCTGGAAATGGTATTTTACATTAATTTAACAGATATAAAATAGTAGACCTCATGAGAAATACTTTATTCTCCTTTTTCTCCTGGTCCTTCAACTTCTTTGCCCCCATCTCTAATACCAGATGGGGGATAGGAGAAAATAATTGTCTCTGGGTCTGTTTTAAAGTATATGTGCTTTTTCCAAAGTAGTACAATTGCATATATTCATAAACAATGTTCCCAGCTATTAAAATCTGACAGCTGATGGAGGTAGTAAAACTGAGAAGGCACAGGCCATACGTTATGACTTTGAGACGGAGTTTCGCTCGTCACCCAGGCTGGAGTGCAATGGTGCCATCTCAGCTCACTGCAACCTCTGCCTCCCAGGTTCAAGCGATTCTCCTGCCTCAGCCTCCCAAATAGCTGGGATTACAGGTACCCACCACCACACCAGCTAAATTTGGTATTTTTAGCAGAGACTGGGTTTAACCATGTTGACCAGGTTGGTCTCAAACTCCTGACTTCAGGTGATCCACCCACCTCAGCCTCCCAAAGTGGTGGGATTACAGGTGTGAGCCACCATGCCCAGCCCCTTATGACCTCTTTAAAGTCCCTTATCTGAAATGTCCCAATTAAGTAGATAAGCACCTGGTCCTATCTAACAATTGATCACTGCAAGAGATAGGAAGATGCTTGAAAATTTTAATTAGGAAGGAACTTTTGATACTATGTAGCCCTGAAAAAGAAATTCAGTATATGTTTTAGGGAAAAGCATCATGGCACTTACAATTTTCTTGATCCCTCAAGAAGTGACAGGATAAGGAAACTCGTAGTTAAATGACAATAGTCTTGTTACAGGACAGTTATCTCCCAGGTGTATGTCGCCAATTCTAATTTCTGTGTTGTTATCAAAAGGCTTTATTTTCATTCTGACTAACAACAAATCATCAGAGCACATTGCAGTTATTGCTAAAAAAAAAAAAAAAAAAAAATCCAAAAAGTAATATGGTAGCATACTTCATCTCAAGACATTACACTATCAGTGCTGACAGACAAATATAACACAAGCTACATGGGTAGCGTTCAGTCTCCTATTAGCCATGTTCAAAAATAATCAGGTATAGGCCAGGCACAGTGGCTCATGCCTGTAATCCCAGCATTCTGGGAAGCCAAGGCAGGTGGATCACCTGAGGTCAGGAGTTCAAGACCAGCCTGGCCAACATGGTGAAACCCCATCTCTACTAAAAATGCAAAAATTATCCAAGTGTTGTGGCGCGCCCCTGTAATCCCAGTTACTCAGGAGACTGAGTTGGGAGAATTGCTTGAGCCCAGGAGGCAGGCACTGCACTCCAGCCTGGGCAACAGAGTGAGACCCCCATCTCAAAAAAAGACATTAAAATTAAAATTTAAAAAAGCAGGTATAGTTTAAAATATATTTCATCTAAGCTAATATATCCCAAATATGATCATTTACATGTAACAAAACAAAAATTGAGATTACATTTCTTATACTAATTTTCTGGAACTGATGTGTGTTTTGTATTTGTAGCACAATTCAAATTGGCCACACTTCATGTACTCAAAAGCCCCTTGAGGGCGGTGGCTGCTGTGCTACTCTGTACTTTACACAGCTGCAAAAATCCATAGAGAGGTTAGTTGGTTATTTAATTTCTTTGCAACCATTTATTCACATTTAGAGTGAACGTAGTCATTATTATCTACCTTTTAGGGTTCTGTGATGATTAAATGAAATAAGGCATATAAAAGATCTTGGAACACTGCCTAGAATTTAAATGCTCAATTAATGTTTATTAAGGTAAAAACAATTTAATGGTCTTTATATAAGACACTACCACCACCAATTCCTTCCATAGAGATAGATCTCCATCCATCTGTCCTCAGTATCAATTAAACTAAACCTGATCAGAATTTAATACTATATAAAAGATTAGGTTTCAGAGTCCAATCTTCTCATATTAACCTGAAGAAGCTGTGGCTATATCCTAGGAATATTTTTACAATATCAGGCACACAGGGACATTTCACATTTTACCATTATCTCTCCCCACCCCTAGGGGAAAAAAAACCACATCTTCATCTCTTTATCCCCATATGGCACGTATTTGGTCTTCAATATGAATTTTAATTAAATAAGTGACTAGTCCAACCACATAAGACATTGACCCAGGTTTTAATCTCAGGACAGTTGGCAGCATCCAAGGATCTACAGAACTCTGTCTTCCGTAAAATGTTTGGCTTAGAATGAGCCTTATTTGGCCTAGAAACCTGAGGTTACCAACTTGATACATGCTTTTTGGGACAGCTAGAAGAACAGAGACACAAGTACAACATGGAACTCAGCATTTAGAATTTTGAGAAACCATTTTCCTAGAGAGATTAATAGCATAAGTTATTCATATAAGAAAGTTCATAGATACTGATAGTAAATACAGTGATGACAGCTGCAGAAGTGAAGTTTAGGGTGAGGATGAAAAAAAATCTGCAATCCACTTACCTCATAGCAGCAGGACTATGGTACAATGTCCTTCTTGGTCCATGTCGAAATAGGAATTGTAATTACTATCAAGTTCCTTCTTTTATTCAGACTAAGAAAGGAGCTGTAGCCTATGTATTTTCTGTTTCTATCCCAAGGATAGATATATTTATCTTAAAAAGCAAAGCTTTCAGGGACAGGCTGTCATTGACGGGTTAATATATTAGACCACAAGCCTGTTCCCATGGGGATTCCCACATTTACTGTCACCACGTTAAATAAGAAGTTCTGCTGTTTATGCACCAATTCCTAGGTCAAATTTCACCACATCCTTTTTTTTTTTTTTTTTTGGAGACAGAGTCTTGCTTTGTCACCCAGGCTGGAGTGCAGTGGCAGGATCTTGGCTCACTGCAACCTCCACCTCCTGGGTTCAAGTGATTCTCCTGTCTCAGCCTCCTGAGTAGCTAGGATTACAGGCATGTGCCACCACACCCAGCTAATTTTTGTATTTTTAGCAGAGACAGGGTTTCGCCAGGCTGGCCAGGCTGGTCTCGAACTCTTGACCTCAGGTGATCCACCCCACCTCAGCCTCCCAAAGTGCTGGGATTACTGGTGTGAGCCATGGCACCCGGCCTATGTTCTTGTTATTGAGTCTAACAAAGAAAACCTGAGATAGGACAGATAATCTCTTCATTTTCCAGATAAGAAATGAAACGCTCAAACCATTAAATTACTTGAAGAATCTTAAGTCTGGTACATAACGTGGCTGTCCATAATACCAATCAGACAGTGATCTAGGCCATCAGTAGTCAACTCAGTCATTGCTGCAGTCTAAACCGTGTCTTCTTTGTCCACTGAACATCTGTGTCTTAGGAGAGGTAGGAGTGAAAAAAGTGAGAATTAGAATAACAGTAAGTGCCTGACTCAGGTTTCAGTTAATTGTTCTCTATTCACAGAGAATTCTCTATTCTCTATTAATAATGCTAGTCGGTAATTTGTCTAAAGCCTTACTAATCAAAGTCTGGTCCACAAATCGGTAACATCAACATCACCTTAGAACTCATTAGAAATATTGAGTTCCAGATCTCATCTCTAACCTATTGACTTAGTTTGCATTTTAATAACAAGATGACTTACATATACAAAGTTTGAGAACTGGTCTAAGAGGTACCAACATTCAGAGCTGCAAGATGACCACTGAATATAATAAAAGCAGATAAAAACACGTGACGAGAACGATAGATGAGAGGCCAGATTTCTTTCACATGGCCATTCATTCAATTTTTATTAACTAATGCTTTCCAGTGCAAGGATGGAAGACCTTGTGTGTGTGAAGAATTATGGCTAGACCACAGTTACAAAAATGCCATAAAAAAATAGATTGGTAATACTCTCAGAGCAGGAGCTAGGTTTTGTTTTGAAAGATGGAATCTCCCTCTGTCATCCAGGCTGGAGTGCAGTGGTGAGATCTCAGCTCACTGCAACCTCCACCTCCTGGGTTCAAGTGATTCTTCTGCCTCAGCCTCTGGAGTAGCTGGAACTACAGGCATGCACCACCACACCTGGCTAATTTTTCTATTTTTAGTAGAGATGGGGTTTCACCACATTGCCCAGTCTGGTCTTGAACTCCTGAGCTCAAGCGATCTTCCCGCCTAGGCCTCCCAAAGTGCTGGGATTACAGGCAGTAGGGTTTTTTTTGTTGTTGTTGTTGTTTTTCCTGAGAAAGAGTCTCGCTCTGTAGCCCAGGCTTGAGTGCAATGGCGCAATCTCGGCTCACTGCAACCTCTGCCTCTCGGGTTCAAGAGATTCTCTTGCCTCAGCCTCCTGAGTAGTCGGGATTACAGGTGCCCACCACCATGCCCAACTAATTTTTGTATTTTTTTGTTTAGTAGAGACAGGGTTTTGCCATGTTGGTCAGGCTGGTCTCGAACTCCTGACCTCAAGTGATCTGCCTGCCTCGGCCTCCCATAGAGTTGAGATTACAGGCATGAGCCACTGCACCCGGCCTACAGGCACTAGGTTTTTAACTCATTTTACTCCCTAAGTTTCCCTAGATTCGTCTAATGTTACTAAAGTACACTTAGGTCTCAATCTCATCCTTAACTACATACCCTAATTTTGGTCTCAGGGAATGGTAATAGAGAAAGTTAGACCCACATACAAAAAAGACATTAAGGCATTGAAATCTCAAAGAAAGATCAAACAAACTCAGGTGTAACAGAGAAGCCAAGTCTGATTATGAGAAAGGTAATCGCAGGTTTGAGATTTGATACTGGGTAGCCCCCCACAAATCTTATTCACTCTGAGAAGTACAAGGAGGTGGTCATTAGCTTCGGTTGTTAGAAATCAAGATTATATGAAACGTAGCAGTGGTTTCAGCTGGTTTCAGGTCTGGCACTAGTTTTGCTTCGAAAAGGGGTCTCACAAATATGTGCCTTAATGTGCTTCTAAGCTGAAGTAAAACACAAGGCTGGGTTTCTCAGCTGAGCCCTATTGAGATCTATAACTGAAGAGATTTTGTTGTTGTTGGCTATACATTGCAGAATGTGTAGTGGCATTCTTGACCGCTATCCGCTAGATACCAGTGGCAGATGCTGTTGTGACAGCCAAAAATCCCTCTAAACACTGCCAAATGGCCCCTGGAGGGCAAAACCACCCGCTGAGAACCAGTATTCTAATGTAAAGGTGGAAGAGAACCAGTGCATGTTTACAGAAACAGGAGAGAGTCCATAGGCTGCTTTATTTGGCAAACCTCTCACACGGACATTAGACACACCGACATCACTCTGGCGCACTGAACCAAACAGCTATCTCCTCATTACCTCACGGTAATTCCAGCACTAAGATTTGAATGTTTTCATTTCACTGAGCCTCTCTCATCATCTTATTTTTAAGGCATGATACATTCCTAGTAATTTTTTCCTGGCAGCCAAAATTAGAGAGACTTCAAAAGTAACTTGCCCAAGTTCATGCAGCTATCAAGTACAATGCTGGGGCTCAACTGTTTCCCAAACTTCAGTATATAGAGGAAGCAATTAGAACTCATCCAAATTCAGCTGCTTACTCTCTATATAATTTTCATTCTCTCTCTCCAGCACCATGGATAGGCCAAGAGAGCCTGTAACCCTCCCCAGAAACCCAGAGATCTCTAAGGTAGTCCTTCCTTTCCCTGGTTCTCTCAAATTATAGGAGCCCCAGTTATGTTAGAAACATGGGTCTCACATTAGAAGAGGGATAATGGCACAAAATAAACTAAAACTGGAGAACCTTCAAATTGGCTTATTGAGAAAGAAAATACTTTGAGCACAGTTTATGTGACCAGAAAGAGTAATTTTTTCTTAACTGAGTAATTAGAAACAGGCAGCCCTACCTGTTGGTTTATAATCAGGGAGAAAGAAAAAATCTCAGCTTTTTACACAGCAGTGTTTTAGAAAGTAATCTTATCACTTTAAATCACCACCTCTGAAGATATTTCTTATGCATATCTGGGTTGAATCCAGAAGAATTCCAAAACAATAAAGAAAAGAGGAAAGACCTACTTAAGAGCACAGAGGTCTTCATTGCTCCAGACTCCAAGACACAACATAGGGAACAAGAAATGGCAAGGAGCTGGGGGGGGGGGGTGGTTCCTTGAGTGCTTATAAACCTTTGGCCACATTCAGCTGTCTGCAATTACCCTCTGCTGGGGTAGCCCAGGGAAACCCCTTAGCATCTTCTCAAAGCATGGCCCATCAGCTGGCAGTAGCTGCATCACTTCACCTGTGCCATAGGCAACCTGGGAGCTTGTTAGATGCAAAATAACAGGTTTCACTCTAGACTTACAGTATCAATCACAAACTGCATGTCAACAAGATTTCCAGGTAGTTCACATGCATATTAAATTTGAGAGGCATTTTTCTTAGCATAGCTTTAGTCTGGGCCACTTGACTACCGACTTCTGAAAAATTATTTTAAAATTAGAAATCATGATGTAAATAAAGTTACTCAATCTATTATACATCTCTAGGTATATGGATGTGTCTCAGTGAAGACCTACATACCTACCTATGATACTTATTAAATTATAAAGAACAAGAGCCCTAGGATTTCAAAAGCATCAGGAGACTGACACAGGTGACACATTTGTGATTTCATCTCACCATCATTCTCTCATTGTGGTTCAATTTTAAATTTCCTGAACTACTAATGAGGTTGAGCCCCTTCTCAAACATTTACTGACCATTTGGACACCCTCTATTGTGAAATCATTTTCCAAGTTTTCTATTTTGTTGTCTGTATTTTTAAAGTTAATTTGCAAGAGACCTTTATATATTCTGAATATGAATCTTCTGGTTTATGTGTATTGTGAATATCTTCTACCACACTGTACTGTGATGGTTAATTTCATATGTCAATTTGACTGGGCCACAAGGTGCACAGATCTTTGGTTTATAACGTTATTCTGGGTGTGACTGTGAAGGCGTTTTTCAGTGAGATGAACATTCAAATGGGTAGACTGAGTAAGGCAAACTGCCTTCACCAATGTGGATGAGCCTCATTTAATCTGTTGAAGGTCTGAATGGAATAAAAAGATTGAGAGAGGGAGCATTCACTCTCTCTGTCAGACTATCTTCATCTGGAACATTGGTTTTCTCCTTTTCATGACTTGAATTTAGACTAGAACTTACACCATCACCTCTGCTGGTTCTTAGTCCTTTGGACTTGCACTGGAATGATATCCTTGGCTCTTCTCAATCTCCAGCTTGCTGACTGCAGATCTTGGGACTTTTGAGACACTGGGAATCACATGAGCCAATTCCTTATTGTATATGTGTGTGTATATGTGTGTGTGTGTGTATATATCTCACATATATATGGTATATTATACAGACACATACATCTCATATTGATTCTCTTTCTCTAGAGAACCCAAATAATACAGTAGGTAATCTTGTTAATTTCCTCATGGTGTATTTATTTAATGATAATAAACAGAATAATTAAATATTACTACGGTCTAATTTTTTCCTTTAGAGTTTGTGCACTTTATGTCTCTTTTAATGTCTTTATTGATCTGAAATCCATGACAATTTTTTCCAGTATTCTCTTCTAAAAACTTTATAATTTTGCTCATCATATTGAGGTTTTAAATCTACTTGGAATTGATTTTTGTGAATAGAAAAGCACATTTGACCATATGGATAGCCATCTGGGGATTGAAATAATTTATTTAAAAGTCCATTTTTATCCACAGTTCTGCAGTCTGTCTTTCATAAGTCAAGGTGTGTATGCCTATTTCCAGAGCCTCTATTTTATTCATTTATCTATTTATTTATTCCTGTATCAATACCAATATATCTTGTTTACCATAGATTTATCTTGATATTGGTACAGTAAGCCCTCCTTTTTTCTTTTTAAGTGTTCCGATTTTTTTGACCAATTACGTAAATTTTAAGACCAGCTTGCCAAGTTTTAGAAAAAAAAACAAAAAAAAAAACAAAAAAAAAAAAACCTGTTGTTCAAGAGAATGAGAGGCAAGACATACACTGTTAGAAAATATTTGCAAAAGACATAACTGATAAAAGACTTGTTTTACAGTGGGCAGATCTATGCAAACCAACCCCAAAGTCCAAGAAAGCTGAGGGGCAGACGAAAGTCATTGACAAATCCAGTTTCTTAGAAAGAAATATTTAATAGGGACTTAGAAACCATGTAGACATGTTGTGCCTCAGTGGCACCGAGACCAGATGGTGGATCCCATGCCTTTTTCCCCTAGATCCAGAGGGGTATACCATAGGGAAGGGAAATATGTGATTCAGAAGAGATGTGTAGGACAAATGAAGTATGATGACATGAAGGTTGTCTTGACCTAAAGGCAGGATTTACACACTCTTACATAGGGAGCAATAGATAAACTGGAAATCTTAAGAGGCCTTCTTGGAACCAGGGTTAATCAAAAGTCAACATGGCAAATTAGCATTCAAGATGTAGTTGCTTTATCTCCACAACTGTTATCCAAAATATACAAAGTACTCAAAGTTATCAATAAAGTATCAAGCAATGCAATTAAAAAATGGGCCAAATACCTGAACAGACACCTCACCTAATAAGATATGCAGATGACAAACATATGAGAGGATGCTGCATGTCACATGTCATCAGGGAAATGCAAATTCAAAGAATGAGATACCACTACACACCTATTAGAATGGCTAAAATCCAGAACACTTGCAACACCAGTTAGTTGCTGGTGAGGATGTAGAGCAACAGAAGTTCTCACTTAGTGCTGGTGGGAATAGGAAATGGTACAGCCACTTTGGAAGACAGCTTGGTAGTTTCTTACAAAATTAAATATACTCTTAGTGCCTGCTCCAGCAATGTGCTCCCTGGTACTTACCTAAAGAAGTTGAAAACTCATGTCCACACAAAAACTTGCACACAAGTGTTTATAGCAGCCTTAATTATAATTGCCAAAACTTGGAAGCAACCAAGATGTCCTTCAATAGGTGAATGGATAAACTGTGGTACATCCAGACCATAGAATGTTATTCAATGCCAAAATGAAATGAGCTATCATCACACCATGAAGAGACATGGAGGAACCTAAAATATTTGCACATTACTTAGTGAAAGAAACCAATCTGAAAAGGCTACATATTGTATGATTCCAACCATATGATATTCTGGAAAAGGCCAAACTACAGGAATAATAAAAATATCAGTGGTTTCCAGGAGTTGGGTGGAGGGAGGGATAATTAGGCAGAGCACAGAGGATTTTTAGGACTATTCTGTATTACACTATAATGGTGGGTATACGTCATTATACATTGATCTAAACTCATAGAATGTATAACACCAAGAGTAAACCCTAGTGTAAGCTATGGATTTTGAGTAATAATAATATGTCAATGTAAATTCATCAATTGTAACATATTTATCACTCTGTCTGGGGGTGTTGATAATGAGGAAGGCAATTATGTGTGGAGGCAGAGGAAATATGAAATACCTTCCTCTCAATTTTGCTGTGAACCTAAAACTGCTGTATAAAGATAAAATGTTTTTAAAAATGGTTGCAATTTTTATTGTGATTGGAATCAATCTATATCCCACAAGACTGCCAAATCATGAACATATTATCCCTCCATTTATTTATGTCTTCTTTAGTGTCCATGAGTAAAGCATTATAATTATCCCCTTATATTCTTACAAAAGTTCTCTTAGATTTATTCCAAACTGTTATTATTTATATGCTACTGTAATTTTTTAATGTTTTCTAACTACCAGGTATATTTGATGGAACCTTTATCAAAATAAGGGAATTTCTTTATGTTAATAGTTTACTCATTTTTTTATTATATTTTAAGTTTTAGGGTACATGTGCACAATGTGCAGGTTAGTTACATATGTATACATGTGCCATGTTGGTGTGCTGTACCCATTAACTTGTCATTTAACATTAGGTATCTCTCCTAATGCTATCCCTCCCCCCTCCCCCCACCCCACAACAGGCCCCGGTGTGTGATGTTCCCCTTCTTGTGTCCATGTGTTCTCATTGTTCAATTCCCACTTATGAGTGAGGACATGCAGTGTTTGGTTTTTTGTCCTTGCGATAGTTTGCTGAGAATGATGGTTTCCAGTTTCACCCATGTCCCTACAAAGGACATGAACTCATCATTTTTTATGGCTGCATTGTATTCCATGGTGTATATGTGCCACATTTTCTTAATCCAGTCCATCATTGTTGGACATTTGGCTTGGTTCCAAGTCTTTGCTATTGTGAATAGTGCCACAATAAACATACGTGTGCATGTGTCTTTACAGCAGCATGATTTATAATCCTTTGGGTATATACCCAGTAATGGGATGGCTGGGTCAAATGGTATTTCTAGTTCTAGATCCCTGAGGAATCACCACACTGACTTCCACAATGGTTGAACTAGTTAACAGTCCCACCAACGATGTAAAACTGTTCCTATTTCTCCACATCCTCTCCAGCACCTGTTGTTTCCTGACTTTTTAATGATTGCCATTCTAACTGGTGTGAGATGGTATCTCATTGTGGTTTTGATTTGCATTTCTCTGATGGCCAGTGATGATGAGCATTTTTTCATGTGTCTTTTGGCTGCATAAATGTCTTCTTTTGAGAAGTGTCTGTTCATATCCTTCACCCACTTTTTGATGGGGTTGTTTTTTTCTTGTAAATTTGTTGGAGTTCATTGTAGATTCTGGATATTAGCCCTTTGTCAGACGAATAGATTGCAAAAATTTTCTCCCATTTTGTAGGTTGCCTGCTCATTCTGATGGTAGTTTCTTTTGCTGTGCAGAAGCTCTTTAGTTTCATTAGATCCCATTTGTCTATTTTGGCTTTTGCTGACATTGCTTTTGGTGTTTTAGACATGAAGTCCTTGCCCATGCCTATGTCCTGAATGGTAATGCCTAGGTTTTCTTCTAGGGTTTTTACAGTTTTAGGCCTAACATTTAAGTCTTTAATCCATCTTGAATTAATTTTAGTATAAGGTGTAAGGAAGGGATCCAGTTTCAGCTTTCTACATATGGCTAGCCAGTTTTCCCAGCACCATTTATTAAATAGGTAATCCTTTCCCCATTGCTTGTTTTTCTCAGGTTTGTCAAAAATCAGATAGTTGTAGATATGCGGCATTATTTCTGAGGGCTCTGTTCTGTTCCATTGGTCTACATCTCTGTTTTGGTACCAGTACCATGCTGTTTTGGTTACTGTAGCCTTGTAGTGTAGTTTGAAGTCAGGTAGCATGATGCCTCCAGCTTTGTTCTTTTGGCTTAGGATTGACTTGGCGATGCGGGCTCTTTTTTGGTTCCATATGAACTTTAAAGTAGTTTTTTCCAATTCTGTGAAGAAAGTCATTGGTAGCTTGATGGGGATGGCATTGTAGTTTACTCATTTTTATCACCATTGAATATTGAATTTTATCAAATTTTTTACTGTGCTCTACTAAGTACATTATTTGTTAATGTGGTAACAAACTTGAATACATTTTTTTAATACTAAATCTAAATTTCACCATAGACACAAACCCAATTGATCATATATTTTTAATGTATTTCTGGAGTTGATTTTTCTAATATTTTATATAGAGCTTTTACATCTACGTCTAATTGAGGCTTTCTACTGTAGTTTGCTCTTAGTTTAATTATCTACCTCTCATTCTTGGAATTCATCTCTTCATATGTCTGTTAATGGTTGTTTAGTACTATACCTTTCAGCTCTTCTTCTTTTATAATGTACAATTGTACACCATCAATTTCTCTAGTTGTATCCTACAACCAAATGATAACCAAAAGTGTTACTGTTTTTATTCAAAATGCTAATTATTATAGTGATTTTTTGATCCACTGCTTATTAAGAGAGGTCTTACCCAATTTCTCTACATGTTGATTTTTAAAATAGTTGCATTATTTTATCATTTATCATTTATTGTTGAACTCTAATTCCCACCTATCAGAAAACATACAGTATATTATTTCAATCCTTTGAAACAAAACTTGTCAACTTTTTGTAAATCTATGTAAGATTTAAAAGAATATATATTCTACACTCAGGATATGATCATCTATAGATGTCACTAGGTCAATTTTGTTAACTGTGTCATCCAAATTGCCAAAATCCCAAAGAATTGTGAACGTATCATTGTATCATTTACTGTGAAAGGTGCATTAAAATTTTCCTCTTACACACATGCATTACTTAATGATAGGGATATATTCTGAGAAATGAATCATCAGGAAATTTCATCATGGGTTAACATGATAGCATGTACTTACATAAACCTAGATGGTATAGCCTACTACACACCTAGGCCATATGGTATAACCTATTGCTTCTAGGCTACAAACCTGTACAGCAAGTGACTGTACTGAATACTGTAGGCAATTGTAACACAGTGGTAAATATTTATGTATTTAAATATAGAAAAGGTGCAGTAAAAATATGGTATATTTGAGACCAGGCTGGGCAATGCAGTGAGACTCCATCTCTCCAAAAAAAAGAAAGAAAAAAAAGTATGAAAGATTTTAAAATGGTACCCCTGTGTCTGAAGTGGGCCTCCAGCAAACTCCAGAAGACCTGCAGAATAGGGGCCTGACTGTTAGAAGAAAAACTGACAAACAGGAAGCAGTAACATCAACATCAACAAAAAGGACCCCCACAAAAGAAAAAATCCCATCCAAAGGTCATCAGCCTCAAAGACCAAAGGTAGATAAATCCACAAAGATGAGGAAAAAACAATGCAAAGTGCTAAAAATTCCAAAAACTAGAATGCCTCTTCTCCTCCAAATGATCGCAACTCCTCTCCAGCAAGGGCACAAAAGTGGATGGAGAATGAGACTGATGAGCTGACAAAAGTAGGCTTCAGAAGTTGGGTAATAACAAATGCCTCTGAGCTAAAGGAGCATGTTCTAACCCAATGCAAACAAACTAAGAACCTTGATGAAATGTTGCAGGACCTGCTAACTAGAATAACCAGTTTAGAGAAGAACATAAATGACTTGATGGAGCTGAAAAACACAACATGAGAACTTCATGAAGCATAAACAGTTATCAGTAGTGGAATTGATCAAGCAGAAAAAAAGGATACCAGAGATTGAAGATCAACTTAATGAAATAAGGTGTGAAGACAGGATTAGAGAGAAAAGAATGAAAAGGAATGAACAAAGCATCCAAGAAATATGGGACTATGTGAAAAGACCAAACCTATGACTGATTGTTGTACCTGAAGTATGAAGAGAATAGAACCAAGTTGGAAAACACTCTTGAGGATATTATCCAGGAGAACTTTCCCAACCTAGCAAGACAGGCCAACATTCAAATTCAGGAAATACAAAGAACAGCACTGAGATACTCCTCCAGAAGAACAACCCCAAGACACATAATCATCAAATTCTCCAAGGTTGAAATGAAGGGAAAAATGTTAAGGGCAGCCAGAGCAAAAGGTCAGGTTACCAACAAAGGGAAGCCTATCAGACTAACAGCTCTGCAGGAATCCGACAAACCAGAAAAGAGTGGGGGCCAATATTCAACATTCTTAAACAAAAGAATTTTCAACCCAGAATTTCATATCCCACCAAACTAAGCTTCATAAGTGAAGGAAAAATAAAATCCTTTACAGACAAGCAAATGCTGAGGGATTTTGTCACCACCAGGCCTGCCTTAGAAGAGCTCCTGAAGGAAGCACTAAATATGGAAAGGAAAAACCAGTACCAGCCACTGCAAAAACACACCAAAATATAAAGGCCAATGACACTATGAAGAAACTGCATCAACTAATATGCAAAATAACCAGCTAGCATCATGATGACAGAATCAAATTCACACATAACAATATTAACCTTAAATGTAAATGGGCTAAATGCCCCAATTAAAAGACACAGACTGGCAAATTGGATAAAGGATCAAGACCCATCAGTATGCTGTATTCAGAAGACCCATCTCACATGCAAAGACACACAAAGACTCAAAATAAAGGGATGGAGGAATATTTACCAAGCAAATGGAAAGCAAGAAAAAAGCAGGGGTTGCAATCCTAGTCTCTGATAAAACAGACTTTAAACCAAAAAAGATCAAAAAAGACAAAGAAGGGCATTACATAATGGCAAACAGCTCAATGCAACAAGAAGAGCTAACTATCCTAAATATATATGCACCCAATACAGGAGCATCCAGATTCATGAAACAAGTTCTTAGAGACCTGAAAAGAGAATTAGACTCCCACACAATAATAGTGGGAGACTTTAACACCCCCACTGTCAATATTACACAGATCAATGAGACAGATGAACCCAGCTCTAGACCAAGTGAACCTAAGAGACATCTACAGAACTCTCCACCCCAAATCAACAGAATATACATTCTTCTCAGTACCACATAGCACTTATTCTAAAATCAACCACATAATTGGAAGCAAAACACTTCTCAGCAAATGCAAAAGAACGGAAATGATAACAGTCTCTCAGACCACGGTGTAATCAAATTAGAACTCAGGATTAAGAAACTCACTCAAAACCACACAACTACACAAAAACTGAACAACCTGCTCCTCAGTGACTACTGGGTAAATAACAAAACTAAGGGAGAAATAAATGAGTTTTTTGAAACCAATGAGAACAAAGACACAACGTACCAGAATCTCTGGGACACAGCTAAAGCAATATTAAGAGGAAAATTTATAGCACTAAATGCTCCCATCAGAAATTGGGAAAGATCTAAAATCAACACCCTAACATCACAATTAAAAGAACTAGAGAAGCAAGAGTAAGCAAATTCAAAAGCTAGCAGAAGACAAGAAATAAGTAAGATGAGAGCAAAACTAAAGGAGTTAGAGATATGAAAAACCCTTCAAAAAAATCAATGAATCCAGGAGCTTGTTTTTTGAAAAGATTAACAAAATACATAGACCACTAGCCAGACTAACAAAGAACAAAGAATCAAATAGACACAATAAAAAATAATAAAAGGGATATCATCACTGATCCCACAAAAATACAAACTACCATCAGAGAATACTATAAACATCTCTACGCAAATAAACTAGAAAATCTAGAAGAAATGGACAAATTCCTGGACACATACACCTTCCCAAGACTAAACCAGGAAGAAGTCGAATCCTTGAATAGACCGATAGCAAGTTCTGAAATTGAGGCAGTAATTAATAGCCTACTAACCATAAAAAAGCCCAGGATCAAATGGATTCATAGCCAAATTCTACCAGAGGTACAAAGAAGAGCTGGTACCATTACTTCTGAAACTATTCCAAACAATAGAAAAAGAGGGACTCCTCCTTAACTCATTTTATGAGGCCAGCATCATCTTGATACCAAAACCTGGCAGAGACACAACAAAAAAAGAATTTTAGACCAATATCCCTGATGGACATCGATGTGAAAATCCTCAATAAAATACTGGCAAACCAAATCCAGCAGCACATCAAAAAGCCATCCACCACGATCAAGTCGGCTTCACCCCTGGGATGCAAGGCTGGTTCAACATATGCAAATCAATAAACCTAATCCATCACACAAACAGAACCAATGACAAAAACCATGTGATTATCTCAATAGATGCAGAAAAGGCCTTTGATAAAATTCAATAGCCCTTCATGCTAAAAACTCTCAGTAAGCTAGGTGACTGCATTGAATTTGTAGATTGCTGGAATTGATGGAACATATCTTAAAATAATAAGAGCTATTTATGACAAACCCAAGGCCAATATCATACTGAATGGGCAAATGCTGGAAGTATTGCCTTTGAAAATCAGCACAAGACAAGGATGTCCTCTCTCACCACTCCTATTCAGCATAGTATTGGAAGCTCTGGTGAGGGCAATCAGGTAAGAGAAAGAAATAAAGCGTATTCAAATAGGAAGAAAGGAAGTCAAATTGTCTGTTTGCAGATGACATTATTGTATATTTAGACAACCCCATAGTCTCAGCCCCAAAACTCCTTAAGCTGATAAGCAACTTCAGTAAAGTCTCTGGATACAAAATCAATGTGCAAAAATCACAAGCATTCGAATACACCAATAATAGAGTCAAATAATGAGTGAACTCCCTTTCACAATTGTGACAAAGAGAATAAAATAACTAGGTATACAACTTAAAAGGGATGTGAAGGACCTCTTCAATGAGAACTACAAACTACTTTTCAAGGAAATAAGAGAGGACACAAACAAATGAAAAAAAAATTCCATGCTCATGGATAGAAAGAATATCATGAAAATGGCCATACTGCCCAAAGTAATTTATAGATTCAATGCTATTCTCATTAAGTTAACACTGGCTTTCTTCACTGAATTAGAAAAAACTACTTTAAACTTCATATGAAACAAACAAACAAAAAAAGCCTGTATAGCCAGGAAAATCCTAAGCAAAAAGAACAAAGCTGGGGCGATCACACTACCTGACTTCAAACTATACTATAAGGCTAACCAAAACTGCATTGTACTGGTACCAAAACAGATATATAGACCAATGGAACAGAACAGAGGCCTCAGAAATGATACCACACATCTACAACCATCTGATCTACTACAAGCCTGACAAAAACAAATAATGGGGAAAGGATTCCCTTTTTAATAAATAGTGCTGGGAAAACTGAAGCTGAACCCCTTCCTTACACCTTATACACAAATTAATTCAAGATGGATTAAAGACTTAAACATAAAAACTAAAATCTTAAAAACCCTAGAAGAACACCTAGGCAATACCATTTAGGACATAGGCATGGGCAAAGACTTCATGACTAAAACAACAAAAGCAATTGCAACAAAAGCCAAAATTGACAAATGGGATCTTAAAGAGCTAGCTAGGCCTCAGCAAAAGAAACTACCATCAGAGTGAACAGGCAACCTACAGAATAGGAGAAAATTTTTGCAATCTATCCACCTGACAAAGGTCTACTATCAAGAATCTACAAGGAACTTAAACAAATGTACAAGTAAAAAACAACCCTATCTAAAAGTGAGCAAAAGATATGAACAGACACTTCTCAAAAGAAGACATTTATGCTCCAACAAACATGAAAAAAGACTCATCATCACTGGTCATTAGATAAATGGAAATCAAAACCACAATGAGATACCATCTCACGCCAGTTAGAATGGTGATCATTAAAAACTCAGGAAACAACAGATGCTGGAGAGGATGTGGAGAAATAGGAATGTTTTTACACTCTTGGCGGGAGTGTAAATCAGTTCAACCATTGTGGAAGACAGTGTGGGGATTCCTCAAGGCTCTAGAACCAGTAATACTATTTGACCCAACAATCCCATACCTGGGTATATACCGAAAGGATTATAAATCATTCTACTATAAAGACACATGCACACGTATGTTTATTGCGGCACTATTCACAATAGCAAAGACTTGGAAGCAACCCAAATGCCCATCAATGATAGACTGGATAAATAAAATGTGGCACATATACACCATGGAATACTACGCAGCCATAAAAAGGATGAGTTCATGTCCTTTGCAGATACATGATTGAAGCTGGATACCATCATTCTCAGCAAACTAACACAGGAACAGAAAACCAAACACTGCATGTTCTCACTCAAAAGTAGGAGTTGAACAATAATAACACATGGACACAGGGAGGGGAACATCACATACTGGGGCCTGCTGGAGGGTAGAGGACAAGGGGAGGGAGAGCATTAGGACAAATACCTAATGCATGCAGGGCTTAAAACCTAGATGATGGCTTGATGGGTGCAGCAAACCACCATGGCACATGTATACCTATGTAACAAACCCGTACATTCAGCACATGTATCCCAGAACTTAAAGTAAAATTTTTAAAAAATGGTACCCCTGTATAAGGCACTTACTACGAATCAATCTTGCAAGACTGGGTGTAGCTCTGGGTGAGTCAGTGAGTGAGTGATGAGGGAACGTAAATACCTAGGACATTACTGTAAGCTACTGGAGACTCTAAACACTTACAGTTAGACTACGGTAAATTCATTTTAAAATTTTCTTTCTTCAATAATTAACCTTAGCTTAACTTTATTACTTTATAAATTTTTTTTTTTTTTTTACTTTTTGACCATTTTGTAATAACAGTTAGCTTAGCTTAAAACACATACACTGTACAGCTGTACAAAAACTCTTTCTATCCTTATTCTATAAGCTTTTTTCTATATTTAAAACTTTTCATTTTTTACTCTTTAAACTTTTTTCTCAAACAGTAAGACACAAATATACACATTAGTCTAGGCCTACTCAGGGTCAGGATCCTCATTCTCACTGTCTTCCCTCTCCACATCTTGTCCCGCTGGAAGGTCTTCATGGGCAATAACACACATGGAGCTGTCATCTCCTGTGATAACAATGTCTTCTTCTGGAATACCTGTGGAAGAAGCTGTCTGAGGCTGTTTTAGTTAACCTTATTTTTAATAAATAGAAGGAATACACTCTAAAACAATTACAAAAAGTAAATACACAAGCCAGTAACATAGTCATTTGTTATCATTTTCAAGTATGATATATAGTATATAACTGTATTTCTATACTTTTATATAACTGGTGGCACAGGTTTATTTGCAACAGCATCACCACAAACATGTGAGTAATGCATTGTGCTACAATGTTATGACAGCTATACTTCACTAGGCAATGGGAATTTTTCAGCTTCTATAATCTTTTAAAATTCTTTTATTTTTAATTATTATGAATACATAATTGTACATATTTATTGGATACAGGTGATATTTTGATACAATCATACAATGTGTAATGATCAAATCAGGGTAATTAAGACATCCATCATCTTAAATGTGTATTATTTCTTTGTGTTAGGAAAAAAATTTTTATTCTAACATTATCCATGTTTTTCAGCTCACGTACCGATCTATAAACCCCAGCCTGCCATTACCAGAAACTTTAACTCTGTTTTGCGTTTTTTCAAATTTTTCTTAAAATTTATTTATATAATTAGAAGAAGCTTAGGAAAAGGGCCAAATATTTACATTTTGGTAGCTATATCCTATGTGCCTTCAAATAAATGTGTGATCTATTTTCACTTTGAAAATCTAAATTCAATTTATAAACATTGGTTATTGTCGATGTTATCAAATTTTGATATTCTGTTAAACAAACTAGTCCTACTTTTTAAAATAGTTTCATAGCTTTTAAAAAATATCTAATTAACGAATAATATTTATATATTTATAGGGTATGATGTAATATTTTAATACATGTATACATTATGAAATAATTAGATTAAGTTAATTAACACATACATCACCTCACATACTTATTTTTGTGGCAAGAGCATTTGAAATTTACTCTTGACGATTTTGAAATATAAATTTTTTTCATAAATTATTGGGGTACAGGTAATATTGGTTACATGAGTAAGTTCTTTAGTGATGATTTGTGAAACTGTGGTACACCCATCACCCAAGTCTGAGCTCAGACTCTCCTTGGGCGGGTCTTGCTACAGCTGCTGTAGGGGATGGGAGTGAGGTTCCCAGGTCAATGGAGTTGCATATCTAGGAGGATTATGGCTGCCTCTGCTGAGTCATGCAGGTTGTCAGGGAAGTGGGGAATAGATGGCAGTCACAGGTTTCACCCAACTCCCACACAAACCGAAGAGCTGGTCTCACTCCTATCATGCCCCCACTAACAGCCTTGAGCCTTTTTCCAGGTGGTGGGCAAGCTGGGCTTGAGAACTTGCCCCAGGCTACCCACCTCCCAGCTGTGAAAGAAAAGGGCTTGGTTCTTCCCCCTCCTGTGGAGTCTGCACACCAGATCCGCACCCTTTCCCGAATTCTGGCCAGGAGGCTTCTTGCCTGGTTCAAATTGTTACAAAATTCAGCTGGAGAGTTCCTTCTCCCTGTGGTGTTTTCCCCAACTTCTCTGGCTTCCCTCCTGATGGATACCTGTGGTGCCAGGCAGGAATGGCCTGCTTGGGGACCCAGCGAGGTCCCAAAGCATTTCCCACTGCTTCCTCTACCCCTATATTTTGCTTGGCTCTCTAAACTGACTCAGCTCCAGGTAAGGTCAGAAACTTCTCCTGCAAACAGACCTTCAGTTTCTCCAGGGGTGTGTGTTCAAGAGAGGAAGATTTCCCTCTCCCACTTCTACAGTTGGGGCACTCACAGTATTTGGGGTGTCTCCTGTGTCCTGCAAGAGCAGTCCACTTCCATCAGAGGGCCTGTGGGTCCTCTTGGGATTGCTGGTTTGTTCTTGCAGTCGATCTGGAACTAAAATTCACAGTGTAAGCCTCTGCACACTGCTCTGTCTGTCTGAGTTGTAGCTGCAATCTAGCCCTGCCTCCTGTCTGCCATGATCTCCAAGAACAGCCCAAAATATACATTATTATTTAACTATAGTCACTATGCTGTGCAATAGATTTCAAATCCTTATTCCTCCTAACTGAATAACATCTCTCCATCTCTCCCTCCCATCCACTCTCCAGCTTCTGGTAATGACCATTCAATTTTCCACTTGTATGAGTGACTTTTTTAGATATCACACATAAGTGAGATCATACAGTATTTGCCTTTTTGTGCCTGGCTTATTTCACTTAGGATGTTATCCAGGTTCATCCATGTTGTCACCAATGACAGAATTTCCCTCTTTGTTATGGCTGAATAATATTCCATTGCACATATGTATCACATTTTTCTTTATCCATTCATCCATTGATGGACACTGGGGTTGATTCCATATCTTGGACATTGTAAATGCTGCTGCACTGAATATGAGAATGCAGATATCTCCTCACCATACTGATTTCAATTCCTTTAGATATATACCCAGAAATGGATGGCTGAATCATATGGTAATTCAGTTTTTAGTTTTTTGAGAAACCTCCATAGTGTTTTTTATAATGGCTGTCTTAACTTATACTCCCACCAATAGGAATGTAAGGGCTCCCTTTTCTCCACATTCTTGCCAGCATTTGTGAATTTTCATCTTTTTTATAATAGCCATTCTAATATCTCATTGTGATTTTAATGTGCATTTCTCTGATGTTTAGTAATGTTATTTTTTTCGTATTCCTTTTGGCCATTTGTATGTTTTCTTTTGAGAAATGTCTATTCAGGTCTTTTCCCCATTTTTTGACTGAGTTATTTGTTTTCTTGTTATTGAGTTGTTTGATTTCTAATAAGACTGAGTTTTTTAAATGGTTACTACTCGCCTATGTGGATCATTTATATCATTTTATTATTTTTATATTAAATGTTTATTCTTTTATATAGGTATAATTTTTATAATCTGGATATTAAGCTTTTAAAGTTATACTTAGTGATAGTTTTCTGTCATTTATCTTCAAAATTTTTGTTATAAAACTATAAAGATATATTTTCTTAATGATTTCTGGATACTGACTCTTGCTTGGAAAATATCATCTATACCAGTTTACTTTATAATGTGATAAATATTTATGTCATAAATATATACTATATATAATTTATGTTATTTATTTTATAAATATTCTAATTTTCAAAATATTTTTACCTCTCAAAGTCATTATAATTTTTGTGCAGAGTGTAGAGATGTACCTAAAAGTATAGTCCACGTGCCTTATGAAATAATCTACACTTTCTTTTGTCATAAATTAATTATACATCTATGTATAGGTCAATTTCTAAAACCTGTTTCAGCATCACCATTTCTATTCTGGTAAAACTATATATTAATACAGTTTTAGTTTATGTTCTTATAATTAGGTGAACAATTACTACAAATTTTATTTTACTTTTACCTTTTGACTACTAAGATTTCTCTAATATGGAGAAGCAGTAAAACATAATTGTTAAAAGCAAAAGTTCTGAAGCTATGCCTAGCAGTGGTATGATCTAGGACATGTTATTTAACTTCTATTTGCCGCAGTTATTTGCTTTGTACAGAAAAAAATAGTCAATGTACTATAGAGGGGTTGCTGGCTGTGTGGATTGAAGTGTTAATTCTTATGATTAAAGGGGTTAATTACTTGGAGTATGTCCTCGCAATGAAAAATTCTTTTTCTCACTTGAATCTGTTACTATACTGAAGTACCTTAATAGAATGCCTGTTAATATTACTTTGAATTCTTTCCTGATTATTTGTAAAGATACTGCATTTAGTTTTCTAATTATATAATTCTGAATCTCTTCCTATATTTTTATATACATATATTTATATATAGGTCAACAATTTAGGTGCCTGTATTGTCCTGGCCAGTTCTCATAAATTGGAGAGGATTATCTGTCTTTATTTTTTAAGACTATAAGATTGCTTATGAAATGCAGATATTTTTGTTTACAATTAGTAAAATTGGTTTATAACATATATTAACAAATATATTATTTGTAAATATGTGACAACTTCTAAATTGGTCTCTAATTCTCTGTTCAGACTTTCTGTATCTTGAATCTATATTGTAGTATTTTCCTAAAGTATTATTCATTTCATCTTCATTTTCAAATATATTGGCCTAAAATTATATAATATTTATAAAAACTCTAATTATACAATTCTTATAGGGATTATGTAAACTATTTACATATTTTAAGATTAGTGATATTTTAGATTATTCCTGCTATATTATGTTCTTATTTATTATAATTTTTCTTTTTACACCTGAGTTTTATTAGATTTGCCTTGTTTCTACATGGTTAATTCTCTGGCAACTTGTGAGTCACCATAGATTTCTTTGAAAGTTTTATAAATTTTTTTAAGAGGGTGGGGGTCTTCAAGATCACTGGCAGTTTCCTAGGGGGATTCACAAGACTCAGCATGTAGTCATACCCCACTATGATTTATCACACAAAAAGGATACGGAGCAAAATCAGCAAAGGGAAAAGGTCCATGGAATGATGTCCAAAGGAAACCAGGTGCAAGTTTCCAAAATTCCTCTCCCAGTGAAGACACACAGGATGGGCTTAATTCCTCTTACACTGATTTGTGACAGCATGTGAAGTGTTGTCTATCCAGGAAGGTCGTTAGAGACTCACTATCCAGGGTCTGTTTTTTTATTAGGGGCTGGTCAGGTAAGCCTTCTGTTTCTGGCATGTACCCACAACCCAGATTCCTAAAAGGAAAGCAGGTATACAACATATTGTTTGTACAGTTTTAGGCACACTGAGCTACTCTTCTTAGTTAGGGTTCAGGGGACCCTCCCCAAATCCAAATTACCACATGGTAGCCAAGAGCCAACCTTGCAAGTAGGCCTAAGAGTAGCAGTCCCAGGCCTGCTATTTTAAATCTTCTCTGTACGTCTGTGAATTTTCAAAATGGAGAATCCTACGTTTTTCTGTGATCATCTGGAGTTAATTAGTATGTGGTAGGCAGAATTCTAAAGCTATTTCCTCCAGATTCCTATCCCTGACTTATTCACTGAAGCATTAATCCAGGTACTTTGCAGGTATAATTAAGATTAAGGACTTTAAAATAGAGAGATTATTCCAGATTATCTGAGAAACCCAATTTAATTGAGTGGGTCCTTAACAGTAAGAACTTTCTCTTCTTCTTCCAGCCAGAGAGACTGCCTCAGAAAAGGATCTGTCAGAGAAATCGAAGTGTGTGAGAAACTCATCCTGTCATTGCTGCTTTAGAAGGATCCATATGGGAAGACATGTGAGTTCTCTAGAAGGTGAGAACTACCCCCAGCCAATGACCAGCAAGAAAATAGGAATTTCAGTTCTCCAATTACATGGAACTGAATTCTGCCAACTTAAATTACCCAAGAGCCCTGCTGACAACTTGATTCACTCTTGTGAGACTCCAGAGAATCTAAATGAGCCACTTGGTGCCTGCACTCCAACCCCAGAAACTATGAGGTAATAAATGAATGTTGTTTGAAGCCGATAAATTTGTGGAAATTTGTTGCAAGAAAAACAAAGCTAATACACGATCTGTATTCTTGTGCAGGGAGCTTATCACATTTTTCCAACATTTTATGATAATTTGGGATTTTCAGATTTTGCATTCTGTACTAAATTTATGCCAAAGAATGAATTTTGCCAATATCTTAGCTCTCTAACTTTATTTGCATTTACATTTATTTGTTCTTTTGGAGCACATAGTCTAATAATTCTTTAGAAGGGGATCTGTATTATTTATTGTAATCCTTATTTGATTTTTTGATATCTTTATACCATCAGGATATCTAAGATGAATAATACTTTAACAGTATACATTTAAATCTTTTTCTCCTCACAAATGAAGTCTAGTTAGCCTGAATATGGGGGGAAAGATTAAAATACATTTGATCACAATTACTATTATTCTGTAGACCTTTAGCATCCAAGTTTACAGATAAGCCTGTACAAGTTAATAACCTTTTATAATGCAGATTTACTGTGTGATTTGAGAATATGTATCTCTAAAAGCAAGAAAACAAAGTGGTCAAAACTCATTAGAAGTGACATAAGCAAGTAAGAAGCCAGTGAAACAGGCAGAATAAGATGCATTGAATATAGGTGAGTGAAATACTAACCAGAAGGATAAATAGAAAACAAGATGAAACATACAAAAATATTAGGAGAAATATGGGGAAAAAATATTTTTCCATCATGCCATCATTGACCAGACAACTCTGTAACCCCAAATTGCCCACCAATTAGTAACATCTAGTTTGGTCCCATCCTGGCCCCATGTGTTCCACTACACCCCCGTCAAACACACAGACACACACACACACACACACACACACCTCTCTTGGAATTATGTCATAGCTATCTCCAGTAACATTTACCACTGCATCTCTCTGATAGAGCAAACGTGTGCTGTTGACCCCGAGTACCTTCTGTTTGTGGCCTTGCTCAGTCCTCAATGCCGGTCATTGTAACCTCATAATTAATCAATAGAGAAGGATGATATAGTAGGGAAAGATACAAGATATATGTACACTATACACTGCAGGATGCTGCAAGTGTGGTCCTTCCATCCTGCTTGCCCCCTACCCTAGATGTGTTATCTTCCACCAGTGCCTCCTTATTTTTCCTTGCCTCTTACTACAAGTTTTAAATTGATTTTATTCCCCATGTGATTTTTAGCATCATCCTTTGGTCTATGAGCTTTGGGAGGTGCTGTGTTTTTCAGAGACGGCCTAATGTGCCTAAAACTAATAGGGTATTTTCTTTTTGCTTCTGATTTTATTTAAAATTTTTAAGTGTTCAATTTTTGGCTTTCTAGAATTTCAGCAAGCTAGATCTAACTCAGGAATATTTGGGTTGAAAGACGAGTAGTGAATATGTCACTTTTAAAATATAGGGCATTCATTTACGGAAAGAAATACTGAAACTCAAACAGCTAAAATAAATTTTCCTCAATCTGGTAGAAATGAAGCACTTATGATGTTCTAGTGATTTAATCCCCAGAGAAGGAAAATAAAAAATAATTTCATATAAATTGAGATTAAAAACCACGTTCTTATATTCAGGGTTAGAGATATTCCACAGTATGTCAATGAATCCTCTAGTCAGTATTTTGTTAGAAAGGGAGAGGGGGTAAAGCAGAAAATAAACAGAAAAATAAAGGCAGGAAAGTAGAGCTGAATGAATAGCACTAGGGGAATGTATTTACTTACTCTATTACCCAAGAAGGAGCCACACTTGAGATGTATTTCTGGACTATAACTTTCATCTGCTTTCTCATGAGAGAATTCAATCTTTATCCTACCTGCAAGGTGGAAAAAAAAGTCACTCAGCACTTAGCTGGTGTTTTGCTGCCCCCTCCCCCTTGGAACCTTCCCAGCTTCCAGGTGTCTCGCAGTATGAAAACTATGAGACAGGTGTCCCATCCTGGGATTGATTTAGTCTACAAAAGTGCAGGCTTTCCAAAAAGAGCCTGATTTTATTCTGGAGGTTACTTTCCCTTCAGTAGTTGTATAAGGAATAAAAAACACATTGTAATTATGATTTCCTTCTTACTTTTGCCAACTGATTCCACATCCAGAGAAAAATAAGTATGTAGGTTCAAGAGAACACCTGAAAGCATGTGACTTTTCTACAAGATTTTTCAAATGTTACCACTTAATCCATCACTTTAAATATTTTGAGATATATGAACAAGAAGTTAGACAAGATTCATTTTTGGTTCAAAGTTGTCATAAATTGTGACATCAATTAGAATATTATTTTCCCCAAAAATAGCTCCTTCAGATGCACAAAGTGAATGAACCCAAATTTTCAAACTCACTTGAAATTACTACTATATAGAAAAGAAGGAAAAGTGATACAAAAAGCAACAAAAGAAAACAACAGAAAAGCCAGAAGTAGGAAATAGAATAGTCTAATGTTTTCAACCTTACAGAGAGAATCTGATTTCATCTACTTTTATACATATCATTAGAAAGAAGTGAAATGGCAATTAATCAAAAAACTATATACCACAGTATGATAGTTACTGAGTCTCCTCACCCAGATTGTTGGTTAATGAGTACACCTTTACCCTTCACAAAATACAGGTGCCTAGAAAAATACCCTGTAAGTCAGGATTTCAGCTTTCTTCACAGAAGAGAAATAACTATTCAAATATTCAAAACTTTATTTTTAAAAGTAGCCTTCCCTACAAATTTAAAAGTCTGGGGAAGCTCCTTTTTACCCCATCCAAAGAGTTCATAAACATGTAAAATAGAGCAAATTCATTTTTAAAACAACGTTGTTAAAACAGCAAAAGATAGCATCCATCACCGTTAGTGCAACTTCTGAAAGGTAGTGCAAAATCCTCAGGTGATCAGGGGACCAAGGTTACAAAGGTTGCCTTAACCACCAGAAGTCAAAGCTTAATTCTTTTGCTTAGTTCAAGGAATAACAATTACATAGTGCAACAAGAGTAAAAACTGCTCCTGTAAGGAAGAAAAAGAAACAGGTAGTAGTACTGATTAGAAGCATTTACATAAAAATCTTAGATATTTCACTGTGGCTCAACTAGGGAGGAATACAGGGATTGAGAAAGAGGGCATTGATTTTAAACTGCATAATTTACTACAATATTATAATAAACCCAATTTTAAACTGCAGAATTGACTACAATATTGTAATGATCCAAGTATAGTCAATGCAATACTTATGTATAGCTATTATTAACAAATAGTTATAAAATTTAAATAGTAGCATCTCAAATTTCAATTTAAGAAGGTTAATAGATCCCTGAAATAAGAATGTATAGGTCTATATCTTCTAGGATGCTAAAGTCCAAGAACTATAGACTATATGAATAGTTCTTAGGACTCAACTTTCCATTCAAGAAGGGTCTTCTCTTGTAGGCATTTTGTCCTTGCAGAACAAAACACAAGAGTTAACACGCATATCAATTACTGTCTTCGTGGTAATTCCTGGAAATTTCCAGTCCCATTCTATGTTCATGTTGTAGTCAAATTTTCATTCTTTAGTTGATTGGGATTCATAACATGAATACCTATTGTTTCTTGCAAACTGGCCACATTTTACTCAAAATAGTAAATGAGAAACACTATGACAGAATATATCCCTAATCACCACAAATGCATGGTAAAAATGATCCTAAACTGGAATTATATGGGCACATGCTGTAGAATGTATGGTGTATGTCACCTTGAACCCTCACCTTTTTTCCATTAATATAGTGGAAAACATTTAGCCTACTAGGTCAAAGTACTTACCTAAGTCACATTCCTTGATACCCCAATTTCCTGCTTGATAATACTGAGTTTGGACTATTTTCTTAGATTTATCAGTATTATTCTGTATTACATTTTGTTCAAATAAGGAAGGCTTTCTGAAAAACAGGGAGAAAAACATATGCAGGGATTTGAGGCTGGTATATACATTACTGTTATTTTTGTAATGGCAGGGAATATGAGAATAGAAATAAACTAGATATCTGTCTTGGGGTTTTAAAAGATAGAACACCAAAATCAAGTCATTTTATGTTGAAACGGAAATTTGTTATTTTGCAGAAGAATGAGCAAAAGTTTCTAACAGAATGTTAGTTAGAACTTTCCATTATCCCAGAATTAGTGATTGTGACCCAGAGCTAAAATCAAAGTAGTAGCAAATGCCAGAAACTTTTAGATTTGCTGAACCAGATCTGGTATCTTTAAACATGTCACCCTATAGTCTATAGAAAATCATGAAATTCTGTTTTACATTCCTGGCCTGGTGGGTGAGGAGTCTACTGAAATACTCCCCTTCTTTGTGAAGCCAAAGTAAGGGTGTCTTAAATGAAGAGTTAGACACCAAGGATACCTACACTGGAGACTGGCATCTCACTTCCAAGTAGCTATCTGCTTATGTAGCAGGCTGCTGTATCTTCCATATATACATCTTTAGTATGGAGAAAAAAAATTTGAGAAGTCCAAGAAGTAAAAAGAGCAGAGTGGAAGAGCCATACAACCCCAACATTTGGCAGGTGATTTCCTACCAATACCTGGATTGAGTTATTTCTGAAGTATAGCAACTAGCAATGCTTTATACATACAGGTTACTAATTATCTGTGTAGGGGTCCCCAAGAAATAAGAGGCTCAATGATCAACAACCAATTTAAGAGACTGAGGAGGGGTATCAAAAGTAACATCTGGGTGGAGCCAGTAAAGCCTTATATAGATTGCCTCATCAAAACTACACATTGGCATCTCTAGGCCTTTAGTGAGCCCTAAAGACCCAAGCAAATCTGAGCAACGTTTAGAGTGTATAGTAAAAACTTACTTGATCAAAGCTACTAGAAATGGATGACAACTGTGCCAAGTTGACATTCATCCTTCCTTTCTTTTTATCCTTTTTCTCTACCTTAACACACCAAGGCAGTAAAGAAAGCAGAAGACAAAGTATTTATAGAGTAGGTTGAGCCCTCTTTTTGTCCAATCATTTGTACCCAGGGCAGGCAGTAGTAAAGAAGGGGAACATTAAATTTGATATGAAATTAAGGTTTTCATTGAGCTTAATTTATCATAGGAGAAAAAGGCAAAAGATGTTGTAATGGTATGGGAAGGGAAGACTTTACAGAACAGAGCTGAGCTGAGTTACTGAAAAGGAAATATAATCATTTACTTATTATGCTTTTATATAGCTCAGATTATTCAAAAAGTAGACTATATTTAAAATTCCAACAGATACGTAATTGGGCCACATAAATAACTGAGCCAAGAATGGGCCAAGTTACCTGACCTCTGCATCTATAGGCTCTTCTACATTATTCTGTCATTGCAGAAGTGTTCTTAAAAACAAGGAGAAAATGGTGGTCATTAGCAAGTCTTCATTGTTATAACTCTGGGTAAATCAGAAACTGACTCTGTTTTAGTTTGAACATTTTGGAAGAAAAAAATCATTTTGAATCTCTTGGGCCATTCTCATCCCTGGGACCAACAACTGCAGAGTGGTGGTATGTTCACAGAAGAAATCAATAGTTCTGGTGATAGCCTTGGGACTGGGCAGGTTGGAAGTGGTGGGTACAAACAAAGAATGCCCAGGAAAAGGAAAGTTCACTAACAAAATCCTGTTAGAGAAGAAAGAAAAACCAGGCCAAATTCAGCTGATGCCCATCCACAGAGAGAATGTTTAAACTATCCCTAGCCAGAGGGGAATCACCAATCCCAGCAGTCAGAACTTGAGCTCCCGCGAACCTCACCACAGAGGGCTAAAGTGCTCTGAGTCTCTAAGTAAACTTGAAAGGCAGTCTAGGCCATAAGGACTGCAACTCTTAGGTGAGTCCTAGTGCTGAACTGGTCCCAGAGACAGTGAACTGGGGGAACACATTACCTACTAAGACACAAGCCATCCAGCTAAGGAAGTGCTGGCATTACCCCACCCCTAAACCCAGGTTGCACAGCTTGTGGCTCCAAAAGAGAGCTCTTTCTTCCACTTGAGGAGAAAGAAGAGTGGGGAGGACTTTATCTTCATCTTGAATACCAGTTCAACCACAGCAGGAGAGGGCATTGGTCAGAGTTGTTAGTCCCCCATTCCAGGTCCTAGCTTCCAGACATTTCTAGACACACCCTTGGCCAGAAGGGAACCCACTGCTTTGAAGGGAAGGATGCTGTCCTGGCAACATTTATCACCTGCTAACTAAGAAGCCCTTGGGCCCTGAATTATCAGCAGTGATAAGCAGGTGCTACATCAAGGGCCTGGGGGAGCCTCTGAGACTTGCTGACTTCAGCTGGGACTTACCACATTACGGGTAAAGCTGTGGTGGCTCTGGGGCAAAACTCTTGTTGAGAAAAAAAAAGTCCAGGACCAGACAGATTCACAGCTGAATTCTATCAGGCATTCAAAGAAAAATTGGTACCAATTCTATTGACAATATTCCACAAGATAGAGAAAGAGGGAATCCTCCTTAAATCATTCTATGAAGCCAATATCACCTTAATATCAAAACCAGGAAAGGATATAACAAAAAAAGAAAACTACAGGCCAATATACCTCAGGAAAATAGATGCAAAAATCCTCAACAAAATACTAGCAAACTGAATCCAACAGCATATCAAAAAGGTAATTCACCATGCTCAAATGGGTTTTATACCAGGGATTCAGAGATGGTTTAACATATGCAAGTCAATAAATGTAATACACCACATAAACAGAATTAGAAGCAAAAGTCACATGATTATCTAATCGATGTAGAAGGATTTGACAAAATCCAGCATCTTTTATAATTAAAACCCTCAGCAAAATCAGTATAGAAGGAACATACCTTAAGGTAATAAAAGCCATCTATGACAAACTCACAGCCCACATTATACTGAACAGGGAGAAGTTGCAAAGCATTCCCCCTGAGAACTAGAACACTACAAGGATGACCTCTTTCACCACTTCTATTCAACATAGTACAGGAAGTCCTAGCCACAGCAATCAGACAAGAGAAAGAAATAAGTGGCATCCAGATCGGTAAAGAGGAAGTCAAACTGTGACTGTTTGCTGATGATATAATCGTATAACCTAGAAAACCCTAAATGGCCATCCAAAAAACTTCTAGAACTGGTAAATGAGTTTAGCAAAGTTTCAGGATACAAAATTAATGTACAAAAATCAGTAGCTCTGCTATACACTAACAGCGACCAATCTGAGAAATGAAGAACTCAACCCTTTCACAATAGATTCAAAAAAAAAAAAATACTTAGGAACATGCCTAGCCAAGGACATGAAAGACCTCTACATGGAAAACTACAAAACACTGCTGAAATAAATAATAGATAACACAAACAAGTGTTTCCAATGGAATGGAAAACACATCACATCCTCATGGATGAGTAGAATCAATATTGTGAAGATGACCATACTGCCGAAAACAATCTTCAAATTCAATGCAATTCCCATAAAAATACTAGCATCCTTCTTCACAAAACTAGAAAAAAAAATCCTAAAATTCATATGGAAACAAAAAGGCCTGCATAGCCAAAGCAAGACCAAGCAAAAAGAACAAATCTGGAGGCATCACATTATCCAACTTCACACTATACTATAAGGCCATAGTCACCAAAACAATATGGCCCTGGTATAAAAATAGGCACATAAGCCAATGGAACAGAATAAAGAACCCAGAAATAAAGCCAAAAACTTATCACCAACTGATCTTCAACAAAGCAAACAAAAATATAAAGTGGGGAAAGGACACCCTATTCAATAAATGGTGCTGGTATACTTAGCAAGCCACAGGTAGAAGAAATGAAACTGGATCTTCTTCTCTCACCTTATACAAAAATCAACTCAAGATAGATCAAAGCCTTAAATTTAAGACCTAAAAACTATAAATATTCTAGAAGATAACATCAGAAAAACCCTTCTAGACACTGGCTTAGGCAAAGACTTCAAGACCAAGAACCCAAAAGCAAAAACAACAAAAACAAAGGTAAATAGATAGGACTTAATTAAACTAAAAACCTTCTGCACAGCAAAACAAATAATCAGCAGAGTAAACAGACAACCCAGAGTGGGAGAAAATCTTCACAAACTATCTGACAAAGGACCAATATCCAGAATGTATAAGGAACTCAAACAAATCAGCAAGAAAAAAAGCAATCCCATCAAAAAGTGGGCTAAGGACATGAACAGACAATTCTCAAAAGAAGATATACAAATGACTGACAAGCATATGGAAAAGTGCTCAATATCACAATGATGAGAGAAATGCAGATCGAAACCACAATGTGATTCCACCTCACTTCTGTAAGAATGGCCATAATCAAAAAATAATAGATGTTGGCATGGATGGCATAAAAAGGGAACATTTTTACACTGTTGGTGGGAATGCAAACTAGTACAACCGCTATGAAAAATAGTGTGAAGATTCCTTAAAGAAGTAAAAGTAGATCTACTGTTTGACTCAGCAATCCCACTACTAGGTATCTACCCAGAGAAAAAGTCATAATACAAAAAAGATACTCGCACATTTCTGTTTATAGCAGCACAATTTGCAATTGCAAAAATATGGAACCAGCCCAAAATGCCCATCAATCAATAAGCAGATAAAGAAAATGTGGTATATACATACCATGCAATATTACTCAGCCATAAAAAGGAATTAAATAATGGCATTCACAGCAACCTGAATGGAACAAAAGACTATTATTCTAAGTAACTTAGGAATGAAAAAGCAAACATCATATGTTCTCATTCATATGTGGGAGCTAAGCTATGAGGATGCAAAGGCATAAGAATGATACATTGGACTTTGGGGACTCAGGGGAAAGGGTGGGGGGTGGTGAGGAATAAAATACTACACATTGGGTACAGTGTACACTGCTTGGGTGATGGATGCACCAAAGTCTCAGAAATCATCACTGAAGAATTTATTCATGTAACCAAATACCACCTGTTCTCCCAAAACCTATTGAAATTTAAAAATTAAAAATTAAAAAAATTTTAAATCAGTAGCATTTCTATATGTCAACAATAAACAATGTGAAAAATAAATTTTAAAGTAATCCCATTTACAATAGCCACACACAAAATTAAATATGTAGGAATTAACCAAAGAAGTGAAAGATCTCTATAATGAAAATTATAAAACACTAAAGAAAGAAATTAAAGAGGACACCCCCAAAAAATGGAAAAGTATTCCATTTTCATGGATTGGAAGAATCAACACTGTTAACATATCAATAGTACCCAAAGCAATCTACAGATTCATTGCAATCCATACCAAATTCCAATTACATTCTTCACAGAAATAGGAAAAACAATCCTAACATTTATAAAGAACCACAAAAGACCCAGAATAGCCAAAGCTGTCCTAAGCAAAAAAGAACAAAATTGGAGGAATCACATTACCTAACTTCAAATTATACTACAGAGCTATAGTAACCAAAACAGCACAGTAGTGACATAAAAACAGACACAAAAATCAATGGAACAGAATAGAGCACCCAGAAACAAATCCACACACCTATAGTGAACTCATTTGACAATTGTGCCAATAACATACACTGGGGAAAAGACAGCCTCTTTCATAAATAGTGCTGGGAAACTGGATATCCATATGCAGAAGAATGAAACTCGATCCCTATCTCTTGCCATATACAAAAAAAATCAAATCAAAATGGATTAAAAATTTAAATCTAAAACCTCAAACAATTAAACTAAAAGAAAACATTGGGGAAAATCTCCAGGGCACTGGTCTGGGCAGAAATTTCTTGAGCAATACCCTATAAGCACAGGCAACCAAAGCAAAATTGTACAAATGTGATCACATCAAGTTACAAAGCTTCTGCACAGCAAAGGATGCAATCAACAAAGTAAAGAGACAACCCAAAGACTGAGAGAAAGTATTTACAAACTACCCATCTGACAAGGGATTAATCACCAGAATGTATGAAGAACTCAAACAACTTTATATGCAAAAAAAATCTAATAATCTGATAAAAGAAAAAGTGGGCAAAAGATTTGAATAAACATTTCTCAAAAGATGACATACAAATGGCAGACAGGCATATGGAAATGTATTCAACATCATTGATCAGAGAAATGTAAATCAAAAGTACAGTGAGATATCATCTCACCCCAGTTAAAATAGCTTTATTTGCCAAAGACAAGCAATAACAAATGCTGGTGAGAATGTGGAGAAAAAGAGAACCCTCATACCCTATTGGTGAGAATATAAGTTAGTATAACCACTATGGTGGACAGCTTGGAAGTTTCCTAAAGAACTAAAAATAGAGCTACCATGTGATCCAGCAATCCCACCGCTGAGTATATACTCAAAAGAAATCAGTATATTGAAGAGATATACGCTCCCATGTTTGTTGCAGCATTGTTCACAATAGCTAAAATTTGGAAGCAACTTAAGTGTCCACTTTATCCAGATGGATGGATAAAGGCAATGTGGTACATATACACAATGGAGTACTATTCAGCCATAAAAAAAGAATAAGATCCTATCATGTGCAACAACATGGATGGAACTGGAGGTCATTAAGTGAAATGAGCCAGGCAGAGAAAGACAAACATTGCATGTTCTCACTTATTTGTGGGATCTAAAAATCAAAACAATTGAACTCATGGACATAGAGAGTAGAAGAATGGCTATCAAAGACCAGAAAAGGTAGTGGTAGGTTGGGAGAGGGGGGGAGGGGTGGTTGGTTAATGCATACCAAAAAAATAGAAAAAAATGAATAAGACCTACTATATAGCACAACAGGATGACTGTAGTCAATAATAACTTAATTGTGCATTTTAAAATAACCAAAAGAGACTAATTAGATTGTGACACAAAGGATAAATACTTGAGGGGATGGATACCCCATTCTCCATGTGATTATTACGCAATGCATGACTGTATCAAAACATCTCATGTACCCCATAAATATATACATATACTATGTACCCACAAGAATTAAAAATTTAAAATTTTTTGAAAAACCACAATAGTGTCAGCTACCAGAGAAACAAATAGGTTCATTTTATTAATAAAATACATTGAGACAGTCAGCTTTATATATAAACATTCATATATTATATGACATATCTACTCATATAAAAGAACAGAACACTGTCCATTAGTCAGACAGGTCTAAGGGCTGGACCTCAGCATATTTTCTAACATCTTTACTCTCATTGGAAACACCTGGCAACCAAGAAAATGTTAAAGAACCTTAATCTCTGTAGCCAGCTAGACTTACCTTTCAAGGGTGCCTCTTACTGGGATGTAAGTTCTGAAATTCAAAAATGCTGGTTGATATTTGACGAAACTCTCAACAAGAATGCCCCATGGGCGTTCCTCGAGAGAATAAAAAATGTATGAACTTGTTTTACTTAAATCTAACAGTTCAAAAATAAGAGTTAAAGTTTTTAAAATAACAGAAATTTTTATTTTATATTAAGTCAAAGGACGACAGAGCTAAGTAATAAAATGTTTATGTTTAGTAAACACCCAAGTAATAGCTCCTGACATTATGTCACAGACATTTTATTGTCTGTCAATGTGTAGACAACTCCTGATCACATTTGTTTAAGCGTAGGGGCCTGATTTTGGCAGACCTGTATTATAGGACAGGCTCTGCAACCTACTCTGAGTATGAATTTTCACTAAATGTTTCATCATTTCAGAGCATGTTCTACCTTCCCTACTCATAAAACGGAGATAATATAGCTCAGGGGTTGTCAAACTGGCCAGAGAATATTTCAGTCTTTGCAGACTATACTAGCTCTCTTGAAAATACAGAGATACCTCATTTTATTGCATTTCAGTCTATCATGCTTCACAGATAACACATTTTCTACAAACTAACGACATGTAGCAGTCCTGCATTGAGAAGGTTGAGTACCATTTTTCCAACAGCATGTGCTCACTTCATGCCTCCATGTCATATTTTGATCATTTCACAGTATTTCTAGTTTTTCATTATATCTGTTGTGATTTGTGACCAGTGATCTTTAACGTTACTATTGTAGTTGTTTTGGAGCACCAGGAACCATGTTCATAAAGACAACAAATTTAATAAATGTATATATTCCTACTGCTCCACTGACCAGCCATTCTTGTCTCTCTTCCTCTTCTCAGGCCTCTCTATTCTCTGAGACAAAAATGTTAAGATGTTAATAATCCTACAGTGGCCTCTAAGTGTTCACAGGAAAGGAAGAGTTGCATATCTCTACTTTGAATCAAAAGCCAAAAATGGTTAAGCTTAGTGAGGAAGGCACGTCAAAAGCCAAGAAAAGCCAAAAGCTAGGCCTCTTGTGCCCAATAGTTGAGTTTTGGATGAAAGGAAAAGTTATTGAAGGAAATTAAAAGTGCTACTCCAGTGAACACCCAAATGATAAGAAAGCAAAACAGCCTTATTTCTGACATAGAGAAAGTTTTAGCGGTCTGGATCAAACCAGCCATAACATCCCTCATGCCAGAGCCTAATTCAGAGCAAGGCTCTAACTCTTCTCAACTCTGTAAAGACAGAGAGGTGAGAAAGCTGCAGAAATGAAGCTTGAAGCTAGCAGAGGTTGGTTCATGAGCTTTAAGGAAGAACTCATCTCCATAAAAGCGCAAGGTGAAGTTGCAAGTGCTAATTGGGAAGCTGCAGCAAGTTATCCAGAAAATGTAGCTAAGATTACTAATGAAGGTGGCTACACTAAACAGATTTTCAATGCAGATGAAAAACCCTTATGTTGGAAGAAGATGTCATTTGAACTTTCACAGTTATTGAGAAGTCAATGCCTGGCTTCAAAGCTGCAAAGGACAGGCTGACTATTAGGGGCTAATGCAGCTGGTAACTTTAAGTTGAAGCCAAAGCACATTTACCCTTCCGAAACTCCTATGGCCCTTAAGAATTATGCCAAATCTATTCTGCTTATTCCCTATAAATAAAACCACAAACCCTAGATAAGAGCACATCTGTTTACAGCATGGTTTACAGAACATTTTAAGCCCACTGTTGAGAGCTACTATTCAGAAAACAAGATTTCTTTCAAAATGTTACTATTCATTGACAACACATCTAGTCAAGAGCCCTGATAAAGATGTACAAGGAGATTAATGTTGTCTTCATGCCTACTAACACCGCATCCATTCTGCAGCCCATGGATCAAGGAGTAATTTTAGCTTTCAAGTATTTTTTCAGAAATACATTTTGTAAGGCTATAGCTGCCATACATAGTGTTTCCTCTGATGGATCTGGGCAAAGTAAATTTTAAAATTTCTGTAAATGATTCACCATTCTAGATGCCATTAAGAACATTTGTAATTTATCAGGGAAGGTAAAAATATCAACATTAGCAGAAGTTTGGGAGAAGTTAATTCCAACCCTTGTGGATGACTTTAAGGGCTTCAAGACTTCCACTACTTTCTTCAGTGGAGAAAGTAACTGCAGGTATGGTAGAAATACCAAGAGAACTCAAATTAAAAATAAAGCCTGAAGATGTGACTGAATTGCTACAACCTCATGATAAAAGTGTAATAGATGAGAAGTTGCTTCTTATGGATGAGAAAAAAAAAGTGGTTTCTTTAGAGGAAATCCACTCCTAGTGAAGATGTCATAAACACTGTTGAAATGACAAAGGATTTAGAATATTCCATAAACATAGTTGATTAAGCAGTGGCAGGATGTGAAAGGATTGACTCCAAATTTGAAAGCTCTACTTTGAGTAAAATACTGCCAAACAGCATTACATGGTACAGAGAAATCTTTCATGAAAGGAAGAGTCAATCAATACAGTAAATTTCATTATTGTCTAATTCAAGAAATTTCCACAGCCACCCCAACCTTCAGCAATCACCACTCTAATCAATCAGTAGCCATCATCACTGAGACAAGACCTTCCACCTGCAAACATTATGACTGCTGAAGGTTCAGATGATCTTTTGTATTTTTAGCAATAAACTACAGCATTTTAAAATTAAAATTAATATCTTTTTAGACATAATGCTATTGCACACTTAATAATCTGCAGTGTAGTCAAAACATATGTGTACCATAAAACCATAAGAAATTTGTGCAACTCACTTTATTTTGGTGGTCTGGAACCAAACTCAGAATATATCTGAGGTATGCCTGTACTCAATTCTGCCAATGTAGTGTATGAACTGTTGATATCTAAATGAATGTACCCATGTTCCAATAAAACTTATAAACATAGATGGCTAGCTGAATTTAATCCACTGGCCATAATTGCCAATCCCAGATATTTTTTGTGAGTGAGAAATTATTTGTGAATAATACAAAGAAACTACAGTACCTACAACATAAATAACAAATAGAAGTATCTCTAAAAAAAAAAAAAAAAACAATAGAAGTATATATAAGCATACCTCCATAGTAGTAGATAACATGGAAAGTACAAGTAAATATATGGGCATCTCATATACTATAATTTAAATATTCATGTTATAGAATTGGAAAATGCCGGAGTCGATCCAAGATGGCCAAATAGGAACAGCTCCGGTCTACAGCTCCCAGCGTGAGCGATGCAGAAGATGGGTGATTTCTGCATTTCCATCTGAGGTACTGGGTTCATCTCACTAGGGAATGCCAGACAGTGGGCGCAGGTCAGTGGGTGCGTGCACCATGCGCGAGCTGAAGAAGGGTGAGGCATTGCCTCACTCAGGAAGCACAAGGGGTCAGGGAGTTCCCTTTCCTAGTCAAAGAAAGGGGTGACAGATGGCACCTGGAAAATCGGGTCACTCCCACCCAAATACTGCGCTTTTCCGATGGGCTTAAAAAACAGCACACCAGGAGAGTATATCCTGCACCTGGCTCAGAGGGTCCTACGCCCACAGAGTCTCGCTGATTGCTAGCACAGCAGTCTGAGATCAAACTGCAAGGCAGCAGCGAGGCTGGGGGAGGGGCGCCCGCCATTGCCCAGGCTTGCTTAGGTAAACAAAGTAGCCAGGAAGCTCGAACTGGGTGGAGCCCACCACAGCTCAAGGAGGCCTGCCTGCCTCTGTAGGCTCCACGTCTGGAGGCAGGGCACAGACAAACAAAAAGATAGCAGTAACCTCTGCAGACTTAAATGTCCCTGTCTGACAGCTTGGAAGAGAGCAGTGGTTCTCCCAGCACACAGCTGGAGATCTGAGAACTGGCAGACTGCCTCCTCAAGTGGGTCCCTGACCCCTGACCCCTGAGCAGCCTAACTGGGAGGCACCCCCGAGCAGGGGCAGACTGACACCTCACACGGCCGGGTACTCCAACAGACCTGCAGCTGAGGGTCCTCTCTGTTAGAAGGAAAACTAACAAACAGAAAGGACATCCACACCAAAAACCCATCTGTACATCACCATCATCAAAGACCAAAAGCAGATAAAACCACAAAGATGGGGAAAAAACAGAGCAGAAAAACTGGAAACTAAAAAGCAGAGTGCCTCTCCTCCTCCAAAGGAACGCAGTTCCTCACCAGCAATGGAGCAAAGCTGGACAGAGAATGACTTTGACAAGCTGAGAGAAGAAGGCTTCAGACGTTCAAATTACTCCGAGCTACGGGAGGATATTCAAACCAAAAGCAAAGAAGTTGAAAACTTTGAAAATTTAGAAGAATATATAACTAGAATAACCAATACAGAGAAGGGCTTAAAGGAGCTGATGGAGCTGAAAACCAAGGCTCGAGAGCTACGTGAAGAATGCAGAAGCCTCAGGAGCCAATGCGATCAACTGGAAGAAAGGGTATCAGTGATGGAAGATGAAATGAATGAAATGAAGCGAGAAGGGAAGTTTAGAGAAAAAAGAATAAAAAGAAATGAGCAAAGGCTCCAAGAAATATGGGACTATGTGAAAAGACCAAATCTACGTCTGATTGGTGTACCTGAAAGTGACGGGGAGAATGGAACCAAGTTGGAAAACACTCTGCAGGATATTATCCAGGAGAACTTCCCCAATCTAGCAAGGCAGGCCAACATTCAGATTCAGGAAATACAGAGAACGCCACAAAGATACTCCTCAAGAAGAGCAACTCCAAGACACATAATTGTCAGATTCACCAAAGTTGAAATGAAGGAAAAAATGTTAAGGGCAGCCAGAGAGAAAGGTCAGGTTACCCTTAAAGGGAAGCCCATCAGACTAACAGTGGATCTCTCAGCAGAAACTCTACAAGCCAGAAGAGAGTGGGGGCCAATCTTCAACATTCTTAAAGAAAAGAATTTTCAACCCAGAATTTCATATCCAGCCAAACTAAGCTTCATAAGTGAAGGAGAAATAAAATACTTTACAGACAAGCAAATGCTGAGAGATTTTGTCACCACCAGGCCTGCCCTAAAAGAGCTCCTGAAGGAAGCACTAAACATGGAAAGGAACAACTGGTACCAGCCGCTGCAAAATCATGCCAAAATGTAAAGACCATCGAGACTAGGAAGAAACTGCATCAACTAACGAGCAAAATAACCAGCTAACATCATAATGACAGGATCAAATTCACACATAACAATATTAACTTTAAATGTAAATGGACTAAATGCTCCAATTAAAAGACACAGACTGGCAAATTGGATAAAGAGTCAAGACCCATCAGTGTGCTGTATTCAGGAAACCCATCTCACGTGCAGAGACACACATAGGCTCAAAATAAAAGGATGGAGGAAGATCTACCAAGCAAATGGAAAGCAAAAAAAGGCAGGGGTTGCAATCCTAGTCTCTGATAAAAAAGACTTTAAGCCAGCAAAGATCAAAAGAGACAAAGAAGGCCATTACATAATGGTAAAGGGATCAATTCAACAAGAAGAGCTAACTATCCTAAATATATATGCACCCAATACAGGAGCAACCAGATTCATAAAGCAAGTCCTGAGTGACATACAAAGAGACTTAGACTCCCACACATTAATAATGGGAGACTTTAACACCCCACTGTCAATATTAGACAGATCAACGAGACAGAAAGTCAACAAGGTTACCCAGGAATTGAACTCAGCTCTGCACCAAGCAGACCTAATAGACATCTACAGAACTCTCCACCCCAAATCAACAGAATATACATTTTTTTCAGCACCACACCACACCTATTCCAAAATTGACCACATACTTGGAAGTAAAGCTCTCCTCAGCAAATGTAAAAGAACAGAAAGTATAACAAACTATCTCTCAGATCACAGTGCAATCAAACTAGAACTCAGGATTGAGAATCTCACTCAAAACTGCTTAACTACATGGAAACTGAACAACCTGCTCCTGAATGACTACTGGGTACATAAGGAAATGAAGGCAGAAATAAAGATGTTCTTTGAAACCAACGAGAACAAAGACACAACATACCAGAATCTCTGGGATGCACTCAAAGCAGTGTGTAGAGGGAAATTTATAGCAGTAAATGCCCACAAGAGAAAGCAGGAAAGATCCAAAATTGACACCCTAACATCCCCATTAAAAGAACTAGAAAAGCAAGAGCAAACACATTCAAAAGCTAGCAGAAGGCAAGAAATAATTAAAATCAGAGCAGAACTGAAGGAAATAGAGACACAAAAAACCCTTCAAAAAATTAATGAATCCAGGAGCTGGTTTTTTGAAAGGATCAACAAAATTGATAGACCGCTAGCAATATTAATAAAGAAAAAAAGAGAGAAGAATCAAATAGATGCAATAAAAAATGATAAAGGGGATATTACGACTGATCCCACAGAAATACAAACTACCATCAGAGAATACTACAAACACCTCTACACAAATAAACTAGAAAATCTAGAAGAAATGGATAAATTCCTCGACACATACACTCTCCCAAGACTAAACCAGGAAGAAGCTGAATCTCTGAATAGACCAATAACAGGAGCTGAAATCGTGGCAATAATCAATAGCTTACCAACCAAAAAGAGTCCAGGACCAGATGGATTCACAGCCGAATTCTACCAGAGGTACAAGGAGGAACTGGTACCATTCCTTCTGAAACTATTCCAATCAATAGAAAAAGAGGGAATCCTCCCTAACTCATTTTATGAGGCCAGCATCATCCTGATACCAAAGCCTGGCAGAGACACAACAAAAAAAGAGAATTTTAGACCAATATCCTTGATGAACATTGATGCAAAAATCCTCAATAAAATACTGGCAAACCGAATCCAGCAGCACATCAAAAAGCTTATCCACCATGATCAAGTGGGCTTCATCCCTGGGATGCAAGGCTAGTTCAATATACACAAATCAATAAATGTAATCCAGCATATAAACAGAAACAAAGACAAAAACCACATGATTATCTCAATAGATGCAGAAAAGGCCTTTGACAAAATTCAACAACGCTTCATGCTAAAAACTCTCAATAAATTAGGTATTGATGGGACGTATCTCAAAATAATAAGAGCTATCTATGACAAACCCACAGCCAATATCATACTGAATGGGCAAAAACTGGAAGCATTCCCTTTGAAAACTGGCACAAGACAGGGATGCCCTCTCTCACCACTCCTATTCAACATAGTGTTGGAAGTTCTGGCCAGGGCAATTAGGCAGGAGAAGGAAATAATGGGTATTCAATTAGGAAAAGAGGAAGTCAAATTGTCCCTGTTTGCAGACAACATGATTGTATATCTAGAAAACCCCCTCATCTCAGCCCAAAATCTCCTTAAGCTGATAAGCAACTTCAGCAAAGTCTCAGGATACAAAATCAATGTACAAAAATCACAAGCATTCTTATACACCAACAGACAAACAGAGAGCCAAATCATGAGTGAACTCCCATTCACAATTGCTTCAAAGAGAATAAAATACCTAGGACTACAACTTACAAGGGACGTGAAGGACCTCTTCAAGGAGAACTACAAACCACTGCTCAAGGAAATAAAAGAGGATACAAACAAATGGAAGAACATTCCATGCTCATGGGTAGGAAAAATCAGTATCGTGAAAATGGCCATACTGCCCAAGGTAATTTACAGATTCAATGCCATCCCCATCAAGCTACCAATGACTTTCTTCACAGAATTGGAAAAAAACTACTTTAAAGTTCATATGGAACCAAAAAAGAACCCGCATCGCCAAGTCAATCCTAAGCCAAAAGAACAAAGCTGGAGGCATCATGCTACCTGACTTCAGACTATACTACAAGGCTACAGTAACCAAAACAGCATGGTACTGGTACCAAAACAGAGATATAGATCAATGGAACAGAACAGAGCCATCAGAAATAACACCACATATCTACAACTATCTGATCTTTGACAAACCTGAGAAAAACAAGCAATGGGGAAAGGATTCCCTATTTAATAAATGGTGCTGGGAAAACTGGCTAGCCATATGTAGAAAGCTGAAACTGGATCCCTTCCTTACACCTTATACAAAAATCAATTCAAGATGGATTAAAGACTTAAACGTTAGACTTAAAACCATAAAAACCCTAGAAGAAAACCTAGGCATTACCATTCAGGACATAGGCATGGGCAAGGACTTCATGTCTAAAACACCAAAAGCAATGGCAACAAAAGCCAAAATTGACAAATGGGATCTAATGAAACTAAAGAGCTTCTGCACAGCAAAAGAAACTACCATCAGAGTGAACAGGCAACCTACAAAATGGGAGAAAATTTTCACAACCTACTCATCTGACAAAGGGCTAATATCCAGAATCTACAATGAACTCAAACAGATTTACAAGAAAAAAACAAACAACCCCATCAAAAAGTGGGCAAAGGACATGAACAGACACTTCTCAAAAGAAGACATTTATGCAGCCAAAAAACACATGAAGAAATGCTCACCATCACTGGCCATCAGACAAATGCAGATCAAAACCACAATGAGATACCATCTCACACCAGTTAGAATGGCAATCATTACAAAGTCAGGAAACAACAGGTGCTGGAGAGGATGTGGAGAAATAGGAACACTTTTACACTGTTGGTGGGACTGTAAACTAGTTCAACCATTGTGGAAGTCAGTGTGGCAATTCCTCAGGGATCTAGAACTAGAAATACCATTTGACCCAGCCATCCCATTACTGGGTATATACCCAAAGGACTATAAATCATGCTGCTATAAAGACAAATGCACACGTATGTTTATTGTGGCATTATTCACAATAGCAAAGACTTGGAACCAACCCAAATGTCCAACAATGATAGACTGGATTAAGAAAATGTGGCACATATACACCATGGAATACTATGCAGCCATAAAAAATGATGAGTTCATGTCCTTTGTAGGGACATGGATGAAATTAGAAATCATCATTCTCAGTAAACTATCGCAAGAACAAAAAACCAAACACCGCATATTCTCACTCATAGGTGGGAATTGATGGGAATTGAACAATGAGAACACATGGACACGGGAAGGGGAACATCACACTGTGGGGACAGTTGTGGGGTGGGGGTAGCGGGGAGGGATAGCATTGGGAGATATACCTAATGCTAGATGACGAGTTAGTGGGTGCAGCGCACCAGCATGGCACATGTATACATATGTAACTAACCTGCACGTTGTGCACATGTACCCTAAAACTTAAAGTATAATAATAACAAATAAATAAATAAATAAATAACAAAATCTTTACTGATAAAAATAACAATGGAAAATCTTAGAAAGAGGTGATCTTGATGATTTTCTCTTAAAAACACCTCCCTTGGATTCCATGACTTCTGCAGTAGGCTCTTACATACTTCCCAAAAGAGATTTCCCATCATAATGTCCCAATGTGATAAGTTTAATTATTCTAGATTTTTAAAATCAGCATTTCATAGAAATTTAGAGATGAAATGGACGTTAGAGATAATATTGTCCAGAGTGCAAAATCATCATTTGCATTCTTCTTTTTCCTGGCAATGATTCCAATTAACTTCAGATGTATTATTTTTCATCTCCTTGAAAGCTTTGCTACCATAATTAGAAAGGACTTCAAGGTGGAATGCCCAATGGTTCAATACCTTACTGTGTGCTACTACATGTCTTTTTTTAAAGTATTATTTTATTCAAATCTAGCTCAGGTATATGTTGGTAAATTCAAGAAATATAGTCTATTAAGCATTACTTTGTAGTGAGCATAATCTTTTGTTGCATAATAAGCAGCTGTTCATTCCTGTACCAGAATAGAAGCAATAACTTGTTTCACTAGGCTCTACACTTTCTTCAGACCTAATTACTATCCGTACATCAATGCTCTCAGCCTTACCCTGGGCTTTCAAAGCATCTTGTGATTTCTTAACCAACGTGGCAAAAATTCTGTCCAGCCAGGATACTTTGTTATACCTTTAATGCTGTGTGAGATGTTTTGGAGCTTCTGTTTTAAACGCTGTATTAATGATTTAGTAATTGTTAAACGACTTTTCCAATAAAATTTGAAGTCAGTGAAAAAAAAAAAAAGAATTGGAAAATGCCAGTGTCAAACGGAGATAATTCAACTCTTTCATGCAGTCATAGTCAATATTTGGATATATTTCAACTTTAAATACACATTGTATATGTTAAAAACATGGTATTCAAGGATGTTTGCTAGTACTTCAGATTGCTAAAGTTCAAATATCACTTTTGGCACTTCCTGTTTATGTAACAATAAGGAATAACTAACCCCAAGATTTTCAATCTATAAAATGGCTATAGTAAGAGTATGTAGGGTTGAGCATTATCCAGGACAGTGTTTATCACACATAAGAGACATTCAAAGTAATCTAAATTTAGCACAAATTGATCAATGGTCCTGAGGAGTCCCAGGGTAATCTTGCTTTAGGAATAGCTGGATAATAGAATTCCAACCACGTTGTCAAATACCTGTCTCCCTGCCCTACCTCCACTGCCCTCCACAGACTCCTGTCTTTTTCATCCCATGTTAGCCTCTTTTTCAGGCAAGGTCTCTCCTCAGGGGTGACAAATAGAAATCTCAGCACTTACTTGCTTCAAGATTATCTGTTTATAATCCCAGTGAAAAAGAGTAAACTACGTCCCTAGAAATCTCTGAAAAGTTCTTAGTGTAATTCCACTTGACCTGCAACAATGATCTAACCTGACAATTGGCATGACTTTTTCATTTATTTCACAAATATTAACCGAGTGCCTATATTTTATCTAAATGGCAGTTGTATAGTGCTCACATGCTGGGCATTGTTCTAGGTATTGGGGATGCATCAGTAAGAAAGGGTGTGGTCATGTACCTGGAGACAGAGGCAGAATTGGTACAGATAAATCAGATATATTGAAAGTGGGGCAGATGCGAGTCCAAAAAGGAAAACCAAGCTGCCATTCCAAATATAGCAGGAAGATAAAGCAAAATCAACAGATGTGAGGCATCAGACTTGAATGGGTTAAGGGCACGAATGTCCAGTTGAAGTCCCAGCTACTCTACTTTCTGTGTGACACTTGGCAAATTACTTGCTCACTCTATTCCTAATGTGTGCTTTAAAAATGGAGATAATACTATTTAGCCAAGGGTGTTACTGTGAGAGTTAGGTAAGTAAATTACCTGGTACATAACACATACTATTTGTTTGTTAAATAAGTAAAATATGCACTGGCTGCAATGATGATCAAAGAACTGAAGCTTCTAACATGCTCCTTAGCACTAATTGACACATGATTACTTAAGTGTTACTTCTCTCATTTTCTGTTGGCTCTCTCTCTAATGATCCATTTTATTCAGGATAGTTAATAGAATTTCAAGTATTTTGGTTTCAGAAAAGAGAACTGGGTTGTCTTAGTTACACAGCAGTTACCTAACCAGGTAGCTCCTATTTTAGTCGGATATTTTCATCAACACCAACAACTGGGTGAAGGATTGTAGTGTTATTTTAAATAAGATGTTTCCTTTAAGTTTGATTTTATCCCAGTTAATATAAAATCTCTCCATCAAAAGCAGGGGAGATGTGTAGCAAAAAGCTGGTAAAAGAAACATGTTTTCTTTAAATTCCACATTTTGTCTTGCATTTCTTCTACTATAAAATTGTCCAAAAAGTTAGAGGTAGCCAATATTATATAAGATCAGCTATCAATTAAAAAACACAGTGTTAATAAGTGAATGTGAATCCTAGAGAAGACTGCCATTTGTAAAAATACCGCCACTCTTGCATATTTCATGATGCCACAGAACTCAAGAGCATAAGTGAACTCAAAGATTTCATTCGTCATTCTGGTTACAGGACACCCATTTCCTAGAGACAGCTCATTATGCTTAGGTTGCAGGTTTTCCACAAGAGGTGCTCGTCTAATTTCAACCAGAAGCCAAGATTCAGTACACTCTACAAACACTGATGGAAGAGAAGAGAAGAGAAAATGTCAGATAGCATGTCTGTCTCTAACCAATAGTTCAGAAAACACTAAACCTCTTAGTCAACCTGAATGCCCAGCTCTAGAGTAGAAATGCCTTGGTTCTATTTTTATATTTTCTACTGAGATCTTGGATGATTTACTTAATCTTTTCATGGCTTAATTTCCTCAATAGAATGTGAGGAAGTCATAGGAGCTCCTTCCTGGGACTCACTGAGTGTTAAATTACAAAGGTGCCAATATAGGACCTAGGGTATATTAAATTATTGATATTACTAATGAGAAGGGTTGCCCCTTATCTGATAACAAAAGGCTTTTTACATGCTAAACTTGTTCTCCAATATGTACACATTGTCCAAAGTGAAGCTAATGAATACCTACCTTTCTTGTCAGAAATGATCTGTTAGAGCATTTATAACATGAAATAGGACGCTTATGTTGCCTACTTCAAAACAAGTATATAGTCTCTTTACATTTTCAAACAGTATTTCATTGTTTAATATGATCTTATGTATGCATATTCACAGTTCTGCAATTTGCCAAGGTTATATTGATTTGATGATTAGTATGACTTATAATACTCCTAGTAAAGAAAGTTTTATCCACACTCACATTTTATCTCAAGTTAATTCTGTTTCCTAATCTTTAAGATGATATAGTATTATTAAGGCTATATGACAGTTTAAAAGTAAACTAGACATGAGGCTTAGCTATCATTTCTTATTCTAGTAAGAGACTCGGCCTGTTTCATAATGGAAGCAATCATAGGTATATTACTACAGCCACATGACAATATCCCTATTTATGGGTATAGAACAGTTATAAAGATTAGACATAGGCGTGATCACAAAAAAAATGCCTTAATCAAATATTACTAAGTTGTATAGGCCAATTTGGCCATTGTCCAATAATGTTAAAAATAAAGTAACATAATACTTTGGATCAAAGAAAAATTTACTAAAAAATATTTTAAATCCCATGGAACTTGTTAATCGAAGAATATACCTGTGATTGCTTCCTTTATCAACCCAGAGGGAATCAAGGAAACTTTTCTCACTGCTTCCATCCCCATACTATAACACTTTAAAAATTCCTTTACATTTTACTTTTTTCTCTTCCCACCCAATGAGACCTTTGAAATGTACTTGCTTACTTGTATCTCCTACCACCTCGGTTTCCCTAAGATAACTTTGTACTAATTTGAATTTCTTGAAACAAAGAGGCCACAGCCACACTCTGAATCAGTGGTTCTCAAAGTTTAATCCTTGTACCAATAGAGTTGACATCCTAAGGAACTTCTTAGAAATACAAATTCCTAAGCTCTACTCAGACCTATGTCAGACACCAGGTTGGGCCCCAGCAATCTGTCCTAACAAGCTTTCCATGTGAGACATGCAAAAGTTTGACAACCACCATTTTAAACAATTTTTTAAATCTCATGTTTTGTCATAAGCATTGTATTTGAATATATGACGACTGATGTATTTTGAATATGTTTTTGAATATATGCCATCACTGTATCATATATTCAAATACAACTATATTTAGCCTGAAATAGTCTAGTTATCTAGACACTGTTCTCTCTTCTTTCCTCTTTATTTACCCGTCTTGAGTCTCTGCTGACTCACGCTGTCAAGTATTTTTCTGTTTCTTCCACTACAGATAGAAGAGGCAACAGGTTTAGTTAACAGGGATGAAGGAGCATTCAAATGACTGCATTCAAATGAAAGACAGTATAGTACTGACACCACAAAAGGTATTATTATTGCTCCTTCTCAGTTATCCCAAGCTTGTCCAAACTTCTCCAAGGGCTTAATTTTCCATCCCAACCCCCATCCATTATTTGAAGTGATAATGGGAAAATTAGAGGACATTAGAATATGGATATGTCAAACAAGCTCTATTGCCCATTGAGCTTCTATTCTAATGGTTGGGTAAGAGAAACTAAAGAACTATTTTAGATAGTAACAATTTTGAGGAAAAATAAGACACTAAAGGGACACAAAATGAGGAGAGAGTTGAAATTTTAAATACGATGATCTGAGAAGGTCTCAATAAGGACACATTTGAATAAAGCCCTCCAGAAGATGAGTAGAAGAGCTATGCAAATAACTAAGGGAAGAACATCCCAGGCAATGAGAAGAGAAAATACAAATGACAGGTACTAGAGTTTGCCTGGAGAACCTGGGCAGTGAAGAGTCCAATATCGTGGAAAAAGAGATAGCAAGTGGGGAAGAAACAGGCCATGAGATCAGAGAACTATCAAGGAACAAATTACATGTAGTCCTGGAGGCCATTCAACAGGCACTTGACTCTCGGGGGATGAGAAGCCGTTGGAAGATTTTGACCAGATGAATGATGCATTCTTTCTTAACATTAAATGAGAGCTCTCTGGTTGCTATGTGGAAAACATAATTTAAGGGGATGGGGTGACACATAAAACAAGTTACAAGGACAGTGCAATAATTCAAGCCAAAGATACTTAACGGTTTGGACCAGCATAGTAACATTAGAGTTGATCAGAAATGGTCCAGTTCTTCAAATATTTTGAAGGTAGAATCAATGGTTTGCTGATGTATACAGTAAGAGAAAAAGGTAGCCAGGATAGCATCACAGTTTTCAGCTTTAGCAACCTGTAAGGTGCAGTTGTAAATACAAATTGAAGACAAGAGGCTTAATTCTTCCCATTAAAAATAAGGGAAGATTTCCCTCCTCTCCTTTTGCTTAGAGCATTTACCTTAGAAAACTTGTAAGTACTTTCTCCTCTTTTTTTTAAAAAAATATAGAGAGAGCCATTTGAAGAATTAATTGACCTTTTGTCAGCTTTAAGAACTGAGAATGTCTTTCTCAATGACCTGGGGGCCATCTCTTTGGAATGTAAAGATCAAGGAAGAGGGTGTTCCTATCTCAGTTTCTAGGAGAGAATGACAGCCTAACTCCAGTAGATGCCTCATTCTAATTTGCAGAACTATGTCCTATCATAGAGATATGAAAAGTTTTTTTTCTAGATAAAGCCAATTACCTAAAAGAAGTTACCTCCATTACCAGGTAAAAGATAGGATAAGTTACACGTGACAAATGGTACTGTCAAGTCCTCTTTCCTAAGGACTAATTTTTTAACTTGAGAACACATATAGGGAATTGTATCTGCATAGCTATATGGAAGAGTGAGATTTTCTTTCTTTGCAATCTCTTAGCAGATTGACTGTGATGTCTATCACATTCTTATTCAATAATAGAACTGTTTTATTTCTCTCCTACCACCGTGGAGTGTTTTCCTTGGCTGGGAGAAGATTTTGTTTTTCGTTATTTTTTCCCAACATAGTCACCATAGGCTGATATGAGGGATAATGTGGGAGAAACAAATGTGGCAGTTAATAGCAGAAGTTCAGTTTGGAAAGGTTAAGTCTGAAATGCCATTAGATATTCAAACAGATACTGGGAAATATGCATCTGAAGTTAAAAAAGAATACTCAGATGGGGGATTAAAAGTGAGATAATTATGAATGTAAAAAGGATATGTGATATCATGGCACTGGATAGGATAAAACAACAAGAACAACAAAAATAGAATAAGAAAGAGGTTCTGAGATTGATTCTTGTGTGACCAAGATCAAGCAATGAAGGAGACGCTAGAAAAGGAAAGAAAAGAAATGTCAGCGAGGCAGGACAAAAGAGAAGAGAACAGTATGACCTACAAGCCAAGTAAAGCAAGTTTTTAGGAGACGAATAATCCATCCCATGGGCTATGACGAAAATCAAGTAAGTGAGGGCTGACAACAGAGCAACTGTCAAATGTTTTAATGTAGAAATCACCAATGTTTCAGGCAAACTTTTGAGGGAATGTTTTTGGTGAATGACTCGTTAAAGTGAAATTTTAAAAAAAGAGAGAGAGAAATAGGAGAGAGTGAATACAGTAACTTTAAAGAGAAGAAAACTGAGGCAGTAACTGGAAGAGGAAGTGGGATCAATAAAGCCAGAGATGTATAGACCATGTCTGCGCAATGACACAGAGTTCCAGGATGATACAGTTTCTTAGGAAGAGGAAATGTTAAGCTTTCATTAGGACAGGAGATGGCCAAAAGTCTCGGAGATTTAAATCATGTGCGTTGGTTACAATGAAGCTATAGGCCAAATTCCCCACAGGTCATTTAGAGTTTCTTCAATTTTTACATAGGAAAGGGCCCCAGAAACACATCTTTGAAATTTTTCCAAACCTGAAATGGAAGTTTCAATATCTATTATACTCACTTAGAACAATGTATCAGCTGCTTTGATATAAAAAAAAAATTGACGCAGGTCATTTGACCCAGTTAATATTAGTTTGATATGCCATTTGAAAGTGTGCTCTGAAAAGGAATCCTTTACCAATGAAAGCAGCTGACCACTTTGTCCAAACTCTCAGCCACATGGCCAAAGGCATGAACACCTAAACAATCTCCACTCCAGACACTGAGCAGAATCTCCTGATTATCAATTCATTGTGAATATTTCAGACACTACAAAGTGACAAGCATATCTAAGACAAAAGAAAATAAGAACCTCAGAAAGTCTGCAGATTAAGAAAAAATATAATCCATCTAATTATGGATTCAAGAGTAAATTACAGTAGTACAGATGCATGAATAAACTGAGTGAAAACAGCCAGTAGATATTAGCAGATGATCCTCAGATTATGAAACCCCAAAGTCAAAAGTATGTAACAAAGCACCCCATTGCTTAATATGCCACCCTCCAGAATCCTCTGTTTTTTCTTACTATTTTCAAGAGCATGAGTCGAGGCAAAAAGTGTGAGGAGCCCTCCTAAAACTCCAGAGATCTTCATTGCTGCAGATCTTAAACCAAGGAATCACAGGAAGTAGGTCTCTGCAGGTGTTTATAAACCTCTTACCTCTTCAGCTGTGGGTAATGTTTATCATTCTGGAGAGCACCAAGAAGCACTCAGCACCTCATTGGCTTTTCCTCCTTACAGCTGAAGTCATTATAATCATAATTCAGAAAACCTGTGGGAAAATGTGAACAAGGGTGGGTTCTAGGATGTACTCTCTACCCCAAGCACATGGTAAGGCTGAAATGGTGACTTATATAATATTTGGTATGTGTCTGTTGGAATGTTAAGAGCAGGGCTTTGCAGGATGATTTGAGGCGCTTCAAGTGGATAATACAGAAGACTTGTTTATGATTTGATTGATAATATTGTTTACCAATCAAATTACCACTCATTGGCCTCACAGCCAGTGGTTCTGATCCAGTGAGCCCATTAATGTGTCCTTCCAACAAGCACCAGGAGACTCTGATTCAGGAAAACAAATTCACAAACCTGCAGTTTCAGCTTTGAAAAGCCCCAGTCTGCTTTAATTTTGCTTTCCCAAAGTATTTTGTCATGAATGTGTATGTCTCCAGGTTGCTGAAGAAAAGTTCATGAGATAATTTTTGTCCAGTAAAACCTAGGAAGGTAAAATCCTGGCAGAGTGAAGGATTATGGATGAGGATAATAATTTAATCTGGCTCAATATTTTGGCAGAAACTATTCATTATAAAAGCTCCACCTCAGAAGCAAGAGTTTAATGAATTAGCTGTAGAAATAACATAATATGTTACATAGATTGTCTCATTTTCTAAATGCAGGATACTTGCTGGTGAATATTATCAAAATTAACTATAGAAATCTTGGGCTGGGCGTGGTGGCTTACGCCTGTAATCCCAACACTTTGGGAGGCAGAAGTGGGCGGATCACCTGAGGTCGGGAGTTCGAGACCAGACTGGCCAACATGGTGAACCCCCGTCTCTGCTAAAACTACAAACATTAGCCAAGTGTGGTGGCGCATGCCTGTGATCCCAGCTATTCAGGAGGCTGAGGCAGGAAAATCACTTGAACACAGGAGGCAGAGGTTGCAGTAAGCCGAGATCGTGCCACTGCACTCCAGCCTGGGCAAAGAGTGAGACTTCATCTCAAAAAAAAAATAAAATAAAATAAAATAAAAATCTCCAAGACTGTGTGTTGACATAGCAAAGAACAAGTAAAAAGATATCTACGACTGTCAGAAACCTCAAGTGACAGTTCTTTCCACTAAATATTTGTATTATAACTCAAGTGTTCCTTCCACGGTACAGAATGGAACCTAATCAAGGATTAATCTCTACTTGTATTAAGTACCTAGAGCACAGTTTCTTAAACTCATCACTATTGACATTTTAGGCTAACGTATATTTTATTTTTCTTTATGGTTAGTGCTTTTTGTGTTTTCTTTAATAAGTCTTTCTTACACCAAAATCATGAAGAAATTTTCCTCTATTCTCTTCTGAAAGTTTTTTACAATTAAGCTCTTTATATTTACATTCTTAATCTACTTGGAATTAATTTTTCTGAATAGGGCAAGGTAAGTGACCATATGTATATTCAAATGAATGTCCAGATATTTCAGTCCCGTTTTTAAAAAGTCTTGCATTATCTACCTCTCTGCAGTCTGTTCATCATAAATCAAGAGTCTATATATGTGTATATCTATTTCTAGACTTTATATTTTACTCATGGGTTTTTTTTGGTATATTCTTATGCCAATAACACATTATCTTGATTATCAATTTGTACTTCATCTTTATATATGATACATGAAATCTTCCTTCATTTTCTCTGTTTGACAGTATTTGACTGTATTTGACCAATTGCTATCCCATGTAAATTTTAAAACCAGCTTGCCAAATTTCAATTTTTAAAAAGTTGTGATTTTTAGGAGATTAGAATCAATCTAAAATCCATGAGTCTAACAATCAATGAACATATTCTCTATTTATTTAGATCTTTGTTAATGTCTCAGGGTAAATTTTTATAATTTCCTATAGTTTTTGTATGTGTTTTCTTAGATTTACTCCTAAGTATCAGATATTCTCATCCTATTATCATTTTTTCTATTCACTTACTGTTGCTGGTTCAGCAAATTCCAGTTGCTTTTTGTAAATTGATTGTTAACATTAATAACTTATCTGTAAATTCTTCTGTATTTTCTATAAACATAATTATTCACCTGTGAATGAGTTTCTTAATTGATTGTTAACGAATAACTTATCTGTAAATTCTTTTGTATTTTCTGTATACATAATGATTCACCTGCGAACAAGTTTCTTAATTGATTGTTAACTAATAATTTATCTGAAAATCTTTTGTATTTTCTATATACATAATTATTCACCTGTGAATGAGTTTCTTTCTATATTATCTTTTATTCCTTAGTGTTGCTGTATATACTCTATCTAGAACCACCAACAAAGACTTTAATAAAAATAGTAATCATGGGTACCTTTATTTTATTTCTTATCAGAGAGAAAGGTATCAGCATTTTACCCTGTAAAAGCATGATGTTTGATATAGGGTATTTTAAACTTTCCCAAATTAAAGATGTTTCTTTGTATTGTTTGCTCATTTTTATTATCATCAGCTGATGTATTGTATCAAATATGTTTACTGCATCTACTGAGATGACTATATTATCCATTAATCTGGTATTTTGGTAAAATACTGTGATAGGGCCAAGTGCAGTGGCTCACCCCTGTAATCCCAGCATTTTGGCACAACAAGGCAGGAGAATCACTGGAATTCAGGAGTTCAAGACCAACCTGGGCAACATAGTGAAACCTTATCTCTACTAAAAATTCAAAAACATTAGCCAGGCATGGTGGTATATGCCTGTAGTCCCAGCTACTTGGGGGGGCTGAAGTGGGAGGATTGCTTGAGCCTAGGAAGTCGAGGCTACAGTGAGCTTGGTCGTCTCACTGCACTCCAGCCTAGGTGACAGAGTGAGGCTCTGTCTCAAAGAAAAAAAGGATACTGTAATAGCTTTTTCTAATATTTAATCCAAATTTCATTATTGATGTAAACCAAATTATAATGTATTATTATTTATATATTTCAGTATTGTTTTTTATTTTGCTTAAAACTTTTACATCTGTATTCATTGGTGAAAATGGCCTGTCATTTCCTTCTCTTAGAAGGTTATCAAGATTAACCTAGCTTCATGAAGTAAGTTGGTAATTATTTCTTTTTCAATTTTCTTGAAGAGTGTTAGATTGAAATTATTTTCCTCTTAAATGTCTTGTAGAAATATTACAGGAAGCAAACTTGGCCTTGAATTTGATTTATAGAAGGTTTTGATAATTAATTTACTTTATTGTTATAAAACTACAGTTTTAAAATAATGATTCCATAATTACTTTTGGTAAGTAATGTACTTCTAAGCATTTGTCAATATCTTCTAACATTTCAGATAAATTGGCATATAATTGTTGTTTATGTCCTTAATTATTTATTAAATAAATAAATCTGACTGCTCAATGAAATAAAAAGAGGATACAAACAAATAGAAGAACATTCCATGCTCATGGGTGGGAAGAATCAATATCGTGAAAATGGCCATACTGCCCAAGGTAATTTATAGATTCAATGCCATCCCCATCAAGCTACCAATGACTTTCTTCACAGAATTGGAAAAAACTACTTTAAAGTTCATATGGAACCAAAAAAGAGCCCGCTTTGCCAAGTCAATCCTAAGCCAAAAGAACAAAGCTGGAGGCATCATGCTACCTGACTTCAAGCTATACTACAAGGCTACAGTAACCAAAACAGCATGGTACTGGTACCAAAACAGAGATATAGATCAATGGAACAGAACAGAGCCCTCAGAAATAACACCGCATATCTACAACTATCTGATCTTTGACAAACCTGAGAAAAACAAGCAATGGGGAAAGGATTCCCTATTTAATAAATGGTGCTGGGAAAGCTGGCTAGCCATATGTAGAAAGCTGAAACTGGATCCCTTCCTTACATCTTATACAAAAATCAATTCAAGATGGATTAAAGACTTAAATGTTAGACCTAAAACCATAAAAACCCTAGAAGAAAACCTAGGCATTACCATTCAGGACATAGGCATGGGCAAGGACTTCATGTCTAAAACACCAAAAGCAATGGCAACAAAAGCCAAAATTGACAAATGGGATCTAATGAAACTAAAGAGCTTCTGCACAGCAAAGGAAACTACCATCAGAGTGAACAGGCAACCTACAAAATGGGAGAAAATTTTCGCAACCTACTCATCTGACAAAGGGCTAATATCCAGAATCTACAATGAACTCCAACAAATTTACAAGAAGAAAACAAACAACCCCATCAAAAAGTGGGCGAAGGACATGAACAGACACTTCTCAAAAGAAGACATTTATGCAGCCAAAAAACACATGAAAAAATGCTCATCATCACTGGCCATCAGAGAAATGCAAATCAAAACCACAATGAGATACCATCTCACACCAGTTAGAATGGCAATCATTAAAAAGTCAGGAAACAACAGGTGCTGGAGAGGATGTGGAGAAATAGGAACTCTTTTACACTGTTGGTGGGACTGTAAACTAGTTCAACCATTGTGGAAGTCAGTGTGGCAATTCCTCAGGGATCTAGAACTAGAAATACCATTTGACCCAGCCATCCCATTACTGGGTATATACCCAAAGGACTATAAATCATGCTGCTATAAAGACAGATGCACACGTATGTTTATTGTGGCATTATTCACAATAGCAAATACTTGGAACCAACCCAAATGTCCAACAATGATAGACTGGATTAAGAAAATGTGGCACATATACACCATGGAATACTATGCAGCCATAAAAAATGATGAGTTCACGTCCTTTGTAGGGACATGGATGAAATTGGAAATCATCATTCTCAGTAAACTATCACAAGAACAAAAAACCAAACACCGCATATTCTCACTCATAGGTGGGAATTGAACAATGAGAACACATGGACACAGGAAGGGGAACATCACACTTCGGGGACTGTTGTGGGGTGGGGGAGAGGGGAGGGATAGCATTGGGAGATATACCTAATGCTAGATGACGAGTTAGTGGGTGCAGCACACCAGCATGGCACATGTATACATATGTAACTAACCTGCACATTGCGCACATGTACCATAAAACCTAAAGTATAATAATAATTAAAAAAAAAAAATTAGCTGGGCATGGTGGTGCATGCCTGTAATCCCAGCACTTTGGGAGGCCAAGGTGGGTGGATCATCTGAGGTCAGGAGTTTGAGACCAGCCCGGCCAACATGGTAAAACCCCATATCTACTAAAAATATTTTTAAAAATTAGCTGGCCATGGTGGTGTGCACCTGTAATCCCAGCTACTAGGGAGGCTGAGGCAGGAGGATCACTTGAACCCGTGAGGCAGAGGTTGCAGTGAGCCAAGATCGTGCCATTGCACTCCAGCCTAGGCAACAAGAGTGAAATGCACAAAAAAAAAAAAAAAAAACCTGCTCTGTAGGATTTCTCAACTCTTGGTTTTCTAAAATTAAAACATAAGCCTAACAAAAAAGACACTTAAATTGAAAGAACTGAGGAAAAGAGAGCATATACATGTATGAGTCATTCATTAAAACAAGGAATTGCAGCAACTCAGTTAAATTATTGTCAAATTTACTTAAAATAGGTAACACATTTCTCTCTAGAGAAAAATGAAAAATGTCTCATGAATTAAAATGAAACTCATGTTCTTATATTCAAGCATTGAAATAGTTCATATTGTGTTAGTAAATTCCCTTAGGGGCTTATTTTAAAAGGGGAAAATGCTCTGGGAAATAAACAGAAATAAAGGGCAGTAGAACAGGATAGTATTAGGGGACCATTTTTATTTACTACATTAACAAAGAAAGAACAGCATTTGAGACACATTTATGGACTTCAACTTTCCATTTTTCCTCATAAGAAAATTCAATCTTTATTCCACTGGTGAGAGGAAACAGAGTCAACCCTACAGCCTTACCTGGATTTTTGCTGTTCTGGAAATCCTCCTTGCCCCAGGTCCTTTACATCTTCTAAACTCTGAGGCAGAGGTTCCTCCCTCTGACTGGTTAAGAAACAGCAGAGATTTGCAGGAATTCTTATTTATCCAGGGCTCTAAACTATTTGACAGCCTTATCAGGACTAGAGTATGCTGTGATTATGACCGCTTGTTACTTCTGTCAACTGATCCATAATCCAGAGATTAGGAGTGAAGAGTTTCAAGAGAATCCCTAAAAGCAGAAGATTTTTACATTCTTTTCAAATGCTGCCACTTGCCTTTAGAGATATTTGGACAAGAAAGATTCACTTTTGGTTTGAAACAATCATCAATAATGCAGAAACCAACTGGAATTTTATTTCCTCTCAATTCTAGCCTCTTTATATGACCAGATGGATGAACCTACATTTCCAAACTGATTTGAAATTGCTAACACACAGAAAAGGAAAGTGATCCAGACAGGAAAAAATACAGAAGAGATTGAAATAGGCTATTTTCTGAACCATTTATAAAGAAAATTCTGATTTCATCTTATTTTACACATATCATTAGAAGTCAGTGAAATGGGGAACAACTGGAGAATTAGATTATGAGACCGTAGTTCCCTTTATTCGTAGGGGATGCATTCCAAGACCGCTAGGGGATTTCTGAAATTGTGGTTAGTACCAAACCCTGTATAAACACTATAATTTTTCTTATATATATCTATGATAAAGTTTAATTAGGCACAGTAAGAGATTAACAATAAAATATATCATAAAATATGCTACAACAAAAGTTATGCGAATGTCTCTCTTTCTTTGGAGTACATAACAAGTATGAAATGGAATTATGAATTTCCATGAAGTTATTAAGAATATTTTAGTATGTTGAGACCAGTTGACAGCAAGAAACTGAAACCATGGGAAGCAAAACTGAATGAGGAAAGACTACTGTGTATTAGATACTCAATTGCTACCCAAAACAGATGATGATGGGTAAGCCTATTCACAAAATGCAATTGCCTCACACTTTATAATGTTCTGTGAATCAGGACTTAAGCTTTCTTTTAAAAATATAAATAACTATTAAGAATTGTAAAACTTTATTTAAGAATACCTTTATTACAAGTTTAAAATCTGGGAAAGGAAGGCTTTTCTCCCTACCCCAACAGTTCATAAATATGGACAACAGAGCAGGTTTTTCATTTAAAAATATCACATTTGAAATGATAAAAGACAATATCCAGTGACTAGTCCAACTTCTAAAAGGCAATGAAATCCTCAAGCAGCCAGAGTACCAGGTGAAGTAGGGTGGCCTCATCATCCAGAATGCATAGCTTTGTGCTTACACTTAGGAAGGGATACAATTAGGTAGCTCAACAAGGGAACACTGTTCCTGTAAGGACGGAAAAGAAACAGTTACATTGTTGTACTGATTGGAAACTACTATCTAACTATCCACTGAGGCTCAACAAAGTGGGAACATGGGAAAAAGGCATCAATTTTAAACCCCATGAACCATTATAATATTCTAATGATTCAAGTATCACAAATACGATATATACACATGTATACACACATACATATTATGTGCATATGTAGCTATTAGTTAACAAATGCTTAGTAAATGATTATAAATTTTACATGAGGACACCATCTCAAGTTTAGAATTATGAGGGTCGGTTGATACGTGGAATAAGGGCCTGTCCCTCTAGCATACTAAAGTCCAAAGATTATAGCCTATTTGAATATTCTTATGGCTCATTTGAGTTTTCTCTTGCTAACATTTAGTTCTTTTAGAACAAAAAGCTGGAATTAGAGTTAACATAGATATCAATTGCTATCTTTATGGGAATCCATGATCCCATTCCATACTTATATGCACCAAAGATGTTCTTTCTCTAGCTCAAGTAAATTAATATAAAAGAACTACTGAGGTTACAATTGCAAATCTGTTTTATGTAAGGAAATAATGAGAAATGCCAAGATAAAATATATGCCTAATAAACATAAAAAATGCAGTATTCCAACGATCCTGAACTAAAATCATATGGGCAATAGTACACAAAATGTGGCGTATGTCACCACCTTACTAAACCCTAGCCTTTTTTATATAAATGTACTGTAAACATTTATGGTACTAATTCAAAATACTCTTACACATAGGACACTCTTGGATGGATTTCCAAGTCTTCAAGTTCATGTGATAGTGAGCGGTGCTGTCCCACTGACCTTCTGCATTCACGACGGCTATCATTCTCTCTACCTCTCATCACTAAGATTATTGGAAACCTTCTGAAAAAGAGAAAAAAAATAGATTTAAGCTTTGTATATACTATGCTTTTGGAGGTGGAGGAAAAGTTGAAATGTGGAGAAAAACTAAATTAAACAGATCTCTTCCAGCTGTGAGAGAATGCCAAATCAGCTAGCTGAGACAAATATGAAAATATGTTGTTTCACAGAATATGAGAAAAAATTCACAGATGGTTGCATACAACTTTTCATTATCCCAAAATGTACTATTGTGACCTGAAGCTAATTTCATAGGAATGTCAAATACCAAGAACTCTTAATAAGTGGCTGAAGCAGCTCTTATCTCTAATCATCTCAACAGACATCTACAGAGAATGATTAGAGGCATGCAGTTCTGAGTTCTTAGCCTATGACAGAGGGATAAGTGGGGTCACTAAAATTCTCCCTCCCTTAATGAAGCCAAATAAAGGTGTTTCTATCAGCTTCTCCAACAGAGTTTCCTACAGCAAGAGGCTGACATTTTACTCCCAACTATCTGCCTATGCAGTAGAATGACACATGAGAGACATGAAGGTGTAGAAAAGGGGACAGAAAGGGCATATTCTCCCACCACGAACTGTAGTATGACTAAGTAATTTCCCCCACAGGTACCAACATTTTAGCTGTATTTCCAGGATTTCACTCAAGAATACCTGTGAACTGGAGAGGTGACCTCAAGAAGTCAAGATACTGGAATGAAAAACAACCAAGACAGAAAATCAGCAGGTTGCGTGGAGGCCTACAGTGGCAGTTGTATGGACGAAGAAGTAAGCCTTGTTTTCAACTGGTCCATCAGGAAATATGCAGTTGTGATGACCACCCCCTTTCTAAGAACTCCAAAAAACTCACACATCCATAATTTGAGATACACTTCTGGGTGAAGGTATGATTATCTAGCCAGCATTGCTGGAAATGGACCACAACTGCACCATGTAACCATGAGATAATTGTGACTCAACCTCTTTCATCCTGTCATATCAGCAAAACATGAAGATAAAAGCAGCAGAGAGAAATGTACTACTCAGATTATATTAAACCCTCTTCTTCTCCAAATCCTTTGTGTGCTCTGTAAAACTCTAGGAGTCTTAAATGAAACCTAAAGTTGATATAACATTGGAGATAGGGACCTGACTTGATTTTCACTTATGAGAAGGACCAAAGATGTTAATGAATAAGAAAAGCAGATATCACAAAGTATAGCTGAAGTCAGTGGTTGTAAGATAAATATAGCCATTAAATTCTGTGTCTCCAGAGGTCAGACTGTTCAAAATAGGTTGGAATGAACACTCTAGGGGCAGAGAGAACACACATGTAATTGGGCCTTGTGAACAGCTCACCCAGGGATTTGACCACAAGCAGAATTGCCTCCACCTTCATCAACAGGCTCTTCTGCTTTATTCTCTCATTGCAGAAAAGTTTCTCCGATAAGGAGAGAATTTTGGTCATTAGCAAATCTTGATTTTATATATATATATCACAAACTGACAAGTCAGAGACTGACTCAATTCCAGTTTTAAAATTGAGAAAATGCTGATTTTGAATCTCTTGGCTCCTCCCCACATCTGCAGAAAGGTGGTATGGTTTGCACAAAAACTTAAGAGCTCCTATAATAGCCATGGATGAGGCAGTATGGATAGGTGCAGACAAGGAACACTGCAAAAAAGGAAAGATTACTAACGAAAACTTTCTGACATAATCTCTTTAGTGACTGTAGAATTCAATTCTCATATAGCAACTGAGCCTCATCTACTCATGCGGAAACTACATTGAGAGAATCAATTTATTTAGACTTACTCACATGACCAAACAGAACACCATAGATCAGATTTGATCCAACGTCCAACCTTAGCATAATGTTCATCAGTTTAACTGATCAGAACACCTAGAAGCCAAAGATAATGTTAGATAGCCTTAATCTCAGTAGTGCACTGCACTTACCTTTGCACATAGCATGATACTGGGATGTGTAAATTGAAGTCAAAATTCGTTGGTTCATATACGATTAAACTTTCAATGAGAATACCTACTCCATGTTCCTAAAGGTGTAAAGGATATAAATTATCTTAATTATGTCTCTTTCAAATGCTTTCAAATTCCATTTTAAAAATATAGATTAAAAACAAAGTAATAATGTTTACTTTTATTTTTACTTTATGAAATAAAGTAGGTATGAGTGCACGGTCTACAATAGAAGGGCAGAGCTAAGTGATAAAAATCCCTGGTTTTAGAAGACATTAATAGCCCCTGCCATAGTAGCAGGGATATTGTATTTGGCAGTTGAGTCTGCATAGACAACTTTTGATCACCACATTTGTTTAACAGTCAAGGTGTGGGCCAGGCGCGTTGGCTCACACCTGTAATCCTAGCGCTTTGGAAGGCGGAGGTGGGCAGATCACTAGGTCAAGAGATCGAGACCATCCTGACCAACAAGGTGAAACCCCATCTCTACTAAAAATACAAAAATTAGTTAGGTGTGGTGATGCATGCCTGTAATCCCAGCTACTCGGAAGGCTGAGGCAGGAGAATTGCTTGAACACGGGAGGTGGAGGTCGCAGTGAGCCGAGATTGTGCCGCTGCACTCCAGCCTGGCGACAGAGCAAGACTCCATCTCAAAAAGAAAAAAAAAATAAAAGAGTCAGAGTCTGATTTAGGCAGACCTAAATTATTCAGTGTGAATTTTGACTAGATATTTGACAACTTTAGAAAAGCAGTTGAGTCAGCCTCATGCTAAATTGAGTACTTGCCAAATATTAGACTTTTTTTTTTTTTGATACTAGAGATACAGCAGCAAACAAATGATAAAGTCATGCACTTGGATCCAAAAATAGAATCAGTTCACCTAAATAATCTTTACTAGAAACAGATGTGATTCCAAAAATGAAAAACTAGGCTATAATTACAAAACACAGCAACAATTTAACATAAAGCAAAAAAAAAAAAAAAGTTTTCTGGTGACTGGAAAGATTGATTTCTCTCTTATTAATACAAGAACTATATAAACTGATATACCCTATTTTCATCAAAATTTTAGGTCAACAACAAGAGTTGGGTATTTGTGGTACTGTTTCAAAACGAAATGTTTCTCTCAAACTAGATTTAACACAGAATATTTTAAAAAACAACAACAACAAAAAAACCACTATCATAGGCAAAACAGATATGTTGCCAAAAAAAATAATTTTTGAAGTAGGAATGCATAGTTTTTGGGATCCCAAATCCCATTTGTCTTTCCTACAGATAGAAGCAATATCCAAAAATGTTGAAGAGACTAGTCAATATTACATGAACTATTAAATTAACTGACAATTAAAATGTGAATACTGCAGTTTTAGTCATTGGTTTGTGGATCCAAAACAGTCAAAAGATATATTATTGGTTGAAATAATAACTGCTCTTACGCTCACTCTGATGCCACAAAAAGTTAGAAGATACAGGAACCCAAAGAAATCCACCTCGACCATGTTTACAGGACAGCCAATTCCTAGAGAGAGTTCGTTTTGCAAAGGTTGCAGGTCATTTAACAGCGGCGTTCGTCTAAGTTTGACCTGGAGCCAGGATTCAGAACAGGTTATAGACACTGTTGAAAGAAAATTTAAAAAGGGAAAACATCAAATAGTACGTCTGCCCCCAAACAAAGAGCTCAGGAAACTTCCAACCTCTTGAGCTGAATTCCCAACTGTAGAGTGAAAATGTTTTGTTCCTATTTGTATATTTTTCCAATGGGAAATCTTGGGTCAATTAATCTCTATGTGTCTCAGTTTTTTTCATCAGAATGTGGAAAAACCATAGAAGTACTTCTTTAGAATTTTTTTTAAATTATACTTTAAGTTTTAGGGTACATGTACACAACGTGCAGGTTAGTTACATATATATACATGTGCCATGTTGGTGTGCTGCACCTATTAACTCGTCATTTACATTAGGTATATCTCCTAATGCTATCCGTCTCCCCTCCCCCAACCCCACAACAGGCCCTGGTGTGTGATGTTCCCCTTCCTGTGTCCATGTGTTCTCATTGTTCAATTCCCACCTATGAGTGAGAACATGCGGTGTTTGGATTTTTGTCTTTGCGATAGTTGAGAATTTCTAAGCTAAATAAGTCAAATATCCCAACATGCACACTTTGTTTTTAGGGATTGTTCAAATTTTACTAACGGGTCTCATGAATACATTTTTGAAATATATCTAGGTGTAAGTGATATCTATCTGAAATGGAGAAACAAGAGAAAGCTTTATATTTGGTTGCACACAATGGAAAAATATATCATGTGCTTCCACTTAAAATTTTATTTTGCATCAAAATATCTGAGCCAATAAATATTAATTGGTATGTGAAACTAAGGATTCAGAAAGAAAATAATATTGCAGTTATTCTGACGATAATTTTGATTGCCAACTATGTTAAATTTTGGTTTGAGGTCTTACTTCATTTTCAGTACATTTCTATGGTCAATTTTATTATTATCCCATATTTACACATGGATAAATTTAAGGTCACATAGCTATTAAGTGGCAGATCAGGATTAAAATCTATGCAAAATCTATTCAGAGCCTCAACTCTGAAAAGAATCATATACAATTGAATACAGCTGACTACTCTCTGTCCAAACTTCATACCCCATGGCCAGAAATGTAGACCTAGGCAACCTCCTCTCTTAGGCACTGGGCAGTCTCTCCTGATTTTGCCAGTCACTATAAGTATTTCACATTCAGCAAAGTAACAAGCTAGTCTCCAGCAGAGAAAGAACCTGGAAATATTTTGCATGTAAGAAAAAATAAAAAGCAACAGCACCTTGAGATCAGCTTAGAGGAAAAATTCAAGAGGAAGTACAGGGGTAAAGATAAAACTGTGTCTGGCTGTAACTTTGCGATCATTAGTTATTAGCATTTGATCACCAGGTTATAAAAAAACTCCCAAAGTCAAAAATATGTTAAAAAAAAAAAAGCCCTGCTGATTGAAATTGCCACCTCCAAAAATTCCCTCTTTTTCTTACAATCTTGGAGACCATGAATCAACTTGAAAAGCATGAGGAGCTCTCCCAACACACAAGAGATCTTCATTGCTTCAGATTCCAGCCCAAGGTATCACAGGAAACAGAAAACCTAGGGAAGTGGACCTCCACAGGTGTTTATAAACCTCTTGTCTCTTCAGCTGTGGGTGATGGTTTATCATTCTGGAAAGCACTGAGAACCCCTTAGCATAGTTTTGGCTTTTTGTCCTCACAGCTGAAGTTATTAAGTTGGTGCAAAAGTAATTGCAGTTTTTGCCACTGAAAGGTAAATCAGAAACTCAGGAAAGAACACGTGGAAAGTGGTTCTAGGCTGCATCCCCTACCACAATGTCTTTTTTCTCAAGCATGGAGATGTGTCTGAAATTGTGTCTGACCTAATATTTGATATGTGTCTATTGAATTGTTAAAGTAGGGCTTTGCAAGATGATTTGAGAAATTCAAGTGGTGATACAGATGAATTATTTATGAATTGATTAACAATATTGCAATATTGCATATTATATTCACTCTGGGTTCTTGTGAAAAAAGAAAAAAAAAAGCTATTGCTCTACCTCCCAACCAATGATTCAGATCCAGTAAACCTGGGGCAAGATGCGCTCACTAATCGGTGCTTGTAATCAGCTTCAGGAGGTTTTGATTCAGGTAAACAAATCCACACACCTGTGGTCTAAGCTTTGGCAAAACAATGCTTTCTGGTTTAATTTTGCTTTCCCTACAAGCATTTTATTATGAATGTGCACATATCTAGAGATCTAAAGAAATATTCTCTAAGGGCATTTTTGGACTATTAAATCTAGTAATGAAAAATTGTGAGAAAAAGGGATAATAGATAAGAATAACAGCATCACTTGGTTCTACATTTTGGCAGAAATCAACCTCCAAAAAACTTCCTCTCAAAAAGTAAAAGTAAAAGCCTAATAAATTATTTTTAGAAATTGTGTAGCATATCACACAGATTGCCTCAGCTTCTAAGTACAAAATAATTGTTTTTAGCTATATGAATCTCCAGGATTATGAACTGATGTAACAAAGAGCAAGCAAAAAGTAACATCTGTGAACATCAGAAATCTCAAAGTCCTTTCTACTAAATGTTTTTATTATATTGCATGTTCTTTCAAATTAGTAGGATTTTATGTTAAGGTATCTATCACTTAAATTATATTTGGGAATGAGAACCTTACAGTAGATTAAACTTATGAAGAATATTTCAGTGGTTTTTATTTGAAAATACTTACCTGTTTTCTTATTTAAGAGGTGAATGAATATATTGTTATTTTAAATAGCTAACTACATAGAAGTACATAAAATAATACTGAAATTTCTAATTCCAATAGCTTACATGCTTTCCTCTGTTGAAATAACCACTAATTTTATAAGTGTTAAATTCACATAAAATTAACAATTTTGAAGTATATAATTCAGTGGCACTTGGTACATACACATGTGTGAAACCATCACCCCTATAGTTCCAAAATGTTTTCATCATCGCCCCAAAGGAAAACTTATACTTCTTAAGCAACTCTCCACTCCTCCTTTCTCCCAGCCCCTGGCAAGCACCAAGCTACTTTCTATCTCTTTGGATTTACCTATTCTGGACACTTTGTAAAAATTGAATCATACTCTTAACTTTAAAAATCACGCTATTTATTTATTTGTTTACAAATAAAAGAGGCTTTATTTCTTATAAAGGGTTACAGACTGCAAGATGGCCATCCTAACAGGCTGGGATGCGTAGCCTCCAGCAGAGCCTGAAAGGCAGGCACATTGCAGGGAGGGAGGAGTGAGATGGGAATTTATGCTGAATGGGTTGGCCAAGCATATGTATTAAACAGGTTATAGGAGGAGCTATGAATATTCACTAAGGTGGTTCTAACACATAAGTGCTGAATAAACATGCATGTTATATATGACTCATGTTCACTTTGGGGTGGAGACTTAACATTTAAATCTATTACAATTAGGCCCTGTACATCTAAAGGTCTTTCCAGGACACTAAGTTATACAAGTGTGCAACCTCTGTAAACTGGCCAGAACCAGTTCTTGCTCAGTCGTCTCTTATCAGGAGAAAGTTTCTGAAATGAGTCCCTTGTCCAATCAAAGCTGTAGTTACAGCTTGTGGCACAGGAGGGTCAGTTAGCGTCTGGCAGTGGACAAGCTGTCATTGTTTTAACATGGCTTATCTCAAGGCCAGTGCTTGTTTAACTGCTGGAAAAGAAAAAGAAAAACCTTGTGGCAGTTAGAACAAAATTTATTCTTTAAGTGTAGGGGTGTGTGACTTAACCACTATTTGGCATGGCCTTGGGTCCTGTTTATAAGTTGGTATGTTATTGCCACAAAGAGTTTGTTGTGTCAGCCTTATGATCTTTTTTTTTCTTTTTTTTTGAGATGGAGTCTCACTATGTTGCCCAGGCTGGAGTGCAGTGGTGCGATCTCGGCTCACTGCAACCTCCACCTCCCTGTTCAAGCAATTCCCCTGCTTCAGCCTCCCGAGTAGCTGGGATTATAGGCACACACCACCACGCCCGGCTAATTTTTTTTTTTGTATTTTTAGTAGAGATGGGGTTTAACATGTTGGCCAGACAGGTCTCAAACTCCTGACCTCAGCCAATCTGCCCGCCTCAGCCTCCCAAAATGCTGGGATTTATAGGCATGAGCCACCGCGCCCAGCCTGATCTCTTTTTTAACATTAATACTAGTCAGATGTTGTGTCTAAACCACAGAAGGAAAGTGGTGTAACAAGGCATATCCAACCCCCCACCCCGTGATGGCTGGGAACATAGTTCTTAAGGTTTCTCTGGGGTCCTCTTGGCCAAGATGGGGGTTCATTCAATCAGTTGAAGGCCTAGAATTTTATTTTTAGTTCACATGGTACCATGAATCAGTACTTCATTTTTTTTTATGGCTGTGTAGTATTCTGTCATATGGGTATAGCACATTTTCTTTAGTCATTCATTCATTGATGAACTTTTGGGTTGTTTCCATCTTTGAGAACAGTACTACTCTGAAAGCTCTTGTTCAACATTTGTTTGAATTCCTGTTTTCAATTATTTGGGGTATTTGACTCAGCTTCAATCGCCTCCTATTCACCGCCTTGCTGAGGGAGAGATTCCTGTCCTAGGGCTATGGTGATAGCCAAACACACAACACCTGACACTGAGCAGATGCGCTCCAAAGCAATTCACTGGTGTGTACATTCACAGCCTTGCAGAGGAGAGCACCACATAGCACATAGGTCCACACGAGGACCACACTTAGGAGCAGAGGGAACAACCAGGGGCTCTGGGACATAAGCGTTGTAACATCAAGAGGGTGAGGTGACCCCTAGATCCCACAGGAGCGTATGATTGGCTTGTTTGAATAATTCTGCAGGCTGCCAGGGAACTGAAACCCACTGTTCAGAGATAAGCAGGAACTGTATCTGGTCTCCTTGATAAGCAGAGCTGTTTAGTGAGGACCTTATCTTCAGGAGGGAGATAAATATGCAGTTACGCCTTTACAGCCCTTCCAGTTTCACCAGATGCCGAGATAGCGCATGATACCAGGCCTTACTATTAGTCCTTACATGACAACCTAGGAGTGAAACTGTCAAACTCCCCCACAGTGGCTGTATTATTTTACATTTCATTTGTTTTGTTTTCTGTATTTTTTTTATTTTTTTGAGACGGAGTCTCACGCTGTCGTCCAGGCTGGAGTGCAGTGGCCTGATCTCGACTCACCGCAACCTCTACCTCCTGAGTTCAAGTGATTCTACTGCCTCAGCCTCCCAAATAGCTGGGACTACAGGCAAGGGCCACCATGCCTGGCTAATTTTTGTATTTTTTGTAGAGATGCGGTTTCAGCATGTTGGCCAGGCTGGTCTCGAACTTCTGATCTCAAGTGATCCGCCCACCTCAGCCTCCCAGAGTGTTGGGATTACAGGCATGAGCCACTGCACCCGGCCTTTTGTGTATTTTTAACTTTTAAGTTCAGGGGTACAAGTGCAGGTTTGTTACATAGGTAAACTTGTGTCATGGGAGTTTGTTGTTCTGATTATTTCATCACTCAAGCATTAAGCCTAGTACCCACTGGTTATTTTTCCTGATCCTTTCCCTCCTCCCACCCTCCACCCTCCAAAAGGCCCCAGTGTGTGTTGTTTCCCTGTATGTGTTCATGTGTTTTCATCATTTAGCTCCCACTTATAAGTGATAACATGTGGTATTTGGTTTTTTGTTTCTGCATTCATTTGCTAAGGATAATGACCTCCAGCTCCATCCATGTCCATGCAAAGGACATGATCTTGTTCCTTTTCATGACTGCATAGTATTTCATGGTGTATATGTACCACATTTTCTTTATCCAATCTATCATTGATGGACATTTAGATTGAATCCATGTCTTTGCTATTGTGAATAGTGCTGCAATGAGCATACACATGCATGTCTTCATAATAGAATATATATTATTCTATATTCCTTTGGGTATATACTTAGTAATGGGATTGCTGGATCAAATGGTTTCTCTGTCTTTAGGTCTTTGAGGAATCTCCACACCATCTTCCACAATGGCTGAACTAATTTACACTCCCACCAACAGTGTATAAGCATTCCTTTCTCTCTACAACCTCACCAGCATTTGTATTTTTTGACTCTTTAATAGTAGCTATTCTGACTAGTGTTAGATGGTATCTCATTGTGGTTTTAATCTGCATTTCTCTAACGATCAGTGATGTCGAACTTTTTTCATATGATTGTTGGCCGCATGTATGTCTTCTTTTTTTGTTTGTTTGTTTGTTTGTTTGTTTGTTTTTGAGACGAAGTCTTGCTCTGTCACCCAGGCTGGAGTGCAGTGGTGCTATCTCGGCTCACTGCAACTTCTGCCTCCCAGGTTCAAGCGATTCTCCTGCCTCAGCCTCCCAAGTAGCTGGGACTACAGGCACATGCCACCACGCCTGGCTAATTTTTGTATTTTTAGTAGAGATGGGGTTTTGCCATGTTGGCCAGGCTGGTCTCAAACTCCTGACCTCAGGTGATTCACCTGCTTCAGCCTCCCAAAGTGCTGGGCGCATGCCCTTTGCCCCCTTTTTATGGGGTTGTTTTTTTCTTGTAAATTTGTTTAAGCTTCTAACAATTTGTTTAAGTTTCACCGTGCTAACACGGTGAAACCCTATCTCTACTAAAAATACAAAATATTAGCCGGGCGTGGTGGTGGGCACCTGTAGTCCCAGCTACTCGGGAGGCTGAGGCAGGAGAATAGCATGAACCTGGGAGGCGGAGCTTGCAGTGAGCTGAGATCGTGCCACTGCACTCCAGCTTGGGCAACAGAGTGAGACTCTGTCTCAAAAAAAAAAAAAGAAAAAGAAAAAGAAAGTGCCCCTTCAGCTCGTTTTCAGAATTTTACTTGGAAAATAGGTGGTTGAAGATCCAAAGAACATGTATGATGACACATTTTAAAACAGAAACCAGTATCATCATTAAACAGACATTCCAGGGTGACATTTAATGTTCTCTCTGAACACAAGTACCTTGGATGGATAAATGAAATTGCAGAGTGTGATGAAGATCCATCTCGCTCGACAGCACATGAAATATGCATGAGTCCTCGCCTTGATAATGTTCTTGAGATAAATATTAGCAGAGATCTAAAAGTAACCTTCACTTTTAAAACCTGAGGGTACAAAATAAATTTTAAGTAGATTTATCAATTACATTACAGTTAAATTTTTACAGAAATCAAAGAAGCATTCAAAGTTTTAAAAAGGAACAAATTTAGGTTAAAATGAACAGAAAGGCATATTTGTTTTTAAAATTAGATGATCTGTTATATGAAAAAGATACTTGCACATGCATGTTTGTAGCCGCAGAATTCGCAATTACAAAATCACGGAACAAACCCAAATGCCCATCAATCAACGAGTGGATAAAGAAACTGTTATATATATAATGGAATACTACTCAGCCATAAGAAGGAATGAATTAACACTATTCACAGTGACCTGGATGACATTGGAAACTATTATTCTAAGTGAACTAACTTAGGAATGGCAAACCAAGCATTGTATGTTCTCACTTATATGTGGGAGCTGAGCTACGAGGACGCAAAGGCATAAGAAAGATACAATGGACTCTGGGGACTCAGGGAAGAGTGGGAAAGGGGCAACGGATAAAAGACTATAAATATAGTGTATACTGCTTAGGTGATGGGTGCACCAAAATTTTACAAATCACCACAGAAGAACTTACTCACATAACCAAGCACCTCCTGTACCCCAGTAACCAATGGAAAAAAAAAGAGTCAGAGAAAGAGAAATGGGGTTATAGAACAAGAGGAATGTAAACAAATGAATCTACTTACAGAAAAACAAAAGGCTAAAGCCCATAGTAAGAATCATCTTTTCTTCAAATCAGGGCAGAGGATATACAACAAAATAGGGCTCCTGAGATCTCAGGACTATCTTAGGACTCTGATGAAAGAAGACAGGAGGGAAACAAGGGGAGACTGGCCACCCTGCCAGTTACGTGATTAATTTAGCCATGACTCCCTGAGGCAAATGTCCTCAGCCAAGGAAACTGCTATTGCTATCATGATTTTGGTCCATAACCCACCTTGAACTAATTTTGACAATGAAAATGAATTACTTAAAAAAAAAAAAAAAAGAAGGAAGGAAGAGAGGAGAGAAAGGGAAGGAGGAAAGAAAACTGCAAGCCTAATGATGGCATTCTTGGATATTCAATTGCTACAAAAGTAGTTCACCCTCCATTTCTGTATCCACTGGTCACAGATTGGTGTACTAGTCCATTAATCACATGTCATTCTTTGAGTGGCACTGTCTCACAGCACCTAGCACAGCTCCACATACTTTGTTCTTTTCAATAAATGGAATAAATGAAAATAAATAAATAAAAATAGATGATCTGGCCAGGCACAGTGGCCCATGCCTCTAATCCCAGCACTTTGGGAGGCCAAAACAGGAGGATCAGTGGAGCCCAGGAGTCAAGACCAACCTGGGCAACATGGCATAAATCTACCTCTACAAAAAATACAAAGATTAGTCAGTTGTGGTAGTGTGAGCATGTAGTCCCAGCTACTCAGAGACTGAGAGGTGGGAGGATTGCTTGAGCCCACCGAGCACTGTTGAGATGTTGAGGCTGCAGTGAGCCATGAGCATGCCTCTGCTCCAGCCCAGGCAACAGAGCAAGACCTGTCTCAAAATAAAAAAAAAAAAAATAGATGATCTATTAAACTTGGCACACTGTGTAGGAAAGTAGGAACCCCTAGTAAGTTTTAATTTAATCTAAATCTATTGCTTCTATGATACAACATAATTATTCAAATACCATTATTTTAAAAGCAATTAAATCATTTATTGTATAATTGGGCTTATTCTTTGTTTAAATTTTGTATTTTCCCTGAATATCTTACTATTTCTATCTTCCTAAAAGTCATGGTTTCCTATGAAATGAGACAATGCCAGATTCATAGCATTGTAGTATTAGACAAAAAAAATCATAAAGATATGAAAAATTCATAAAGATATTGGCCCTTAAGAAGTCAATATAAATAATATCCACAATTAGACTGAAAGGATTTAAAAAGATAGTTAATGGTTGATGAAATGCTTTAATAAGCAAATTCACTGAAATATTTTATTTTCTATATAATATTGGGTCCTAGATTTCCTTTGGCCAGTTGATGAATTTTATCTCATTCTAATGTAAACCATAATGTGTTTTTTTGTGCTTTCTTCCCAGAAGGTATGCAAATTCTAAAGTATTAGGAAAAAATAGGTAAATAATAATAAAAAGTTCTCATGATACCACTACTAGATATAGGCTCAGTTTCATGTTTGTATAGCATCTCTAAATGTTCTCTTTGTGTAACAAAAGGATTCTTGATTTCTGAGATAAATTCTTACAATTTTTTTACATGTTGAAAAAAAAGAAGAAAACCAAAGGAGAGCCTGATTAAAGAAAAAATGGCCTACACCTAAATTGGGCTTCAGAATTTGACAAGTATAGATGTATATTCAGATAATTCTATATAAGGATCATACATGAATCCTCAAAACTACAGTTTTCTCCCTCCAACCCTTGAGAGGCTTAGTACAAACTCAGGGAAAGAGCAAACTCAATGAAAGATGCTATTATTTTTGTAGAAGAATATGTAGATAGATGATTAGATAGACAGATAGATGATTAGATAGATAGATAGTCCCTTCACTTTTCTCTGGTGGAAAATGGACTGAACTTCTACAATTTCAATAATTACATTGAATTTAAAACTACTAGATGAGTGATTTTGCTGTAAATAGAGAAATAAAAACGATACTCTCTGTAGAACTGTCAACATATTCAGAGCAAGTTCTGTGTTCAATTTAACTTAGCATCCCATGGAGCAGGGTTCAGCAAACTACAGCCCACAAGCCAAATCTAGCCCACTACTTATTTTGGTAAAAAAAAAAAAAAAGTTTATTAGAATACATGTGGCCATGCTTATTTATGTACTGCACATGTCTCCTTTCATGGAACAAGGGCAGAGCTGAGTAGTTGCAACAGAAACTTTATGATCTACAAAGCCTAAAATGCATACAGTCACATTGCACAATGATATTTTGGTCAAGAAGAGACCACATATATGACTGTGTTCCCACGAGATTATAATGGAGCTTCTCTATACGAGCGTACCCTGTTTATCTTTTTCTATGTTTACATATGTTTTGATACACAGATACCAATGTGATACAGTTGCCTGCAATATCCAGCACAGTAACATGCTGTTCAGGTTTGTATCCTAGAAGCAACAGGCTATACCATATAGCCTAGGTGTAAAATGGGCTATGCCATCTAGGTTTGTGTAAGTACACTCTATGAAGTTTGCACAATGATGAAATCGCCTAGCAGTGCGTTTCTCAGAACATATCCTGATTAGTAAGCAACTCATGACTATATTATAGAGACTTTTACAGAACAAGTTTGCCAATCCCTATCCTAGAGCTCAATATGCTTAAGAGGTTTAATTCATTGACTGACAGGCAAGGAACTATTATCTATATTACATGTTGATTTCCTATGTTCTGAAAAAGTATATTTATAAAAATCAGATTAGCCTTGCTTTACAAGGACCTTCTCTGAGGCAGCTGATTCCTGGGCTGCCCGAACAACCCAACCAAGAGAAATAGCAATTGCTCTTATCTGAGACTTGATGGCACCGTCAGTTGTAGGCTACAGAAACATACAAAAAGTCTTGCCATACATTGGTTACAGAACACCCACTTTCCAGAGACACCGCATTAGAAAGCACATACCAATCATCAACTGTCAGTGCTTTAATTTTGACATGAAGTGAATCAAGAGTACAGTATATGTCAAAGTCTGAAAGATCCAACAAGAACACATCAGTACATTTCTGTCTTAGGAAACAGTTCAGGATCATCTTCCTAGAGAGAAAAAATATATATATACGTATATATGAGATCTAAGAGAAATCTTAGAAACAGAAGCAAGGCAGCAAAGTCAGGAGACCAGAGCCTGAGTAGCAGGAAACTGAGCAACAAGGAAGCCAACAAGGGGAAATTTGCTCTGGGCCCAATTCCTCTAGCGAAAGTCCTTTGTAAATACTAAAACTCACAACAGCAGGTAGGGAAGCTCAATCTGGGACTCCTGCTCTAAGCCATAACAATCAAGGGGCTGAAGTAGTTCCTAAGAAGAAGGACATTTTCTAGCCATAGGCAGAAGGAAAACCAACTCACTGGAGGAAATGGTCATGCTTAAAGCATGAAGACAGAAAAATGTAAAAGTAAACCAATAGAAAAAGACAGCATACATGCTAACCAGAGGAAAATGTGTATTAATATAGCTTCATTAGACATAATGGAAAATGGGAAGGGGCAAGTTCTAACTTACCTAAGAATGCCAACTAATAGAAGGAACGATTGAATGGGGGCAAAGTTTGGGCAGAAATCAATATTTGCAGCCACCACATTAATAATTACTTGGAACAAAAATCAGTGGATGCTAAAACTAGTAAAAATTTGACAAGAAACAGGATTTTTTTGGTTTCAATAGCTTTGGGGGTAGAAGTGATTTTTTTGTTAGATAGATGAATTAGATCGTGGTGAATTCTGAGCTTTTAGTGCACCCATGACCAAGTAGTGTACATTGTACCTAACATGTCATGTTTTATTCCTAGTACCCCTCCCAACTTCCCCCTCTTCTGAGTCTCTAAAGTCCATTATATCACTCTGCATGTCTTTGTGTACTAATAGCTTGGCTCCCACTTATAAGTGAGAACACAGGGTTTTTAGTTTGCCACTCATGTGTTACTTCACTTAGAATAATTGCCTCCAGCTCCATCCAAGTTGCTGCAAAAGACATTATGCCCTTCCTTTTAATGGCCAAGTTGTATTCCATGGTATATATATGCACCACATTTTTTTTTTACCACTCATTTGTCAGTGGGCACTTAGGTTGGTTCCACATCTTTGCAATTGTGAATCGTGTGGCTATAAGCATACATGTCTTCTTCATATAATGACTTATTTTCCTTTGGGTAGATACCAAGTAGTAAGATTGGTGGATCAAACAGATTTACTTTTAGCTCTTTAAGGAATCTCCATATTGAAGAAATAGGATATTCAAGCATCCTTCCAACAAAATACTACTTTTTGCCTCTGATAAATAACTTTCTAATAAATAACAAATAACTTTACAACATGACAGACACCACCTTAGCCAAATGCTTTTATAATAGGTCTTGATATCTAGTGCTCCATTTTAAATATTGATTCATGTTATATCATTGATTCCATTCCATTGATTCATATTATACCAAATATAACATGAATCAATGGAATGTTAAAAATATTTTTTCTCATAGATATTGATTCAAATTAAAGTAAGAAATTACTTGGCTGACCAATCAATCCTCTGGAACTAGTCAGGCTGATTAATTTTTGCATTCTGATGAGTTAGGAAGTTTGACTTCTTTTTAAATTATAAAGATGGAAGCATGATTTTGGAAACTTGTCCAAATAGTGGTTGTCAGCTAAAAAAAAAAAAAATGTGCCACTGCACTCTAGCCTGGCGACAGAATGAGACTCCATCTCAAAAAAAAAAAAAAATGCAGTTCATTCGTTCAACACGCACGTTGAGCCTGTCAACAAAAACCATCTCTTTGAACAAATGTCTGAAATGTATGATTTATACTGCTTGGTTCTCCACACCCAGAAAAATCACAGCAACAAGCAGATGAACTAAAGCTAACTCCAAGAGAGCCTTCATGATACCAGATCCAAAGCAATGACCTCTCAGGATGAAGACCACAAAATGAAGCCCGCCCACTGCCTCGCGTGACTTTATAGCTCGCAATGAACTCAGGCGCTGCATATGCACACCTTCTAATGCTTTACCATGTACTCAGCCCAATTTTCTAAAAATCCTAGCCTTTCCTGATTACCTGGGCTCTAAAGTTCAAGAGAGTAGGTAAAGTAAGCATGAAAATTGTGCTCAGCGATCTGTCTCTTTTTTAGGTCTATGGTAGTGACAGAAAGGTAAATGTGTATAATTTCATGCCGTGTTTTTTGTTTTTTGTTTTAATTTTAGGATCTGTTATTGTGGAGGTAATTTGAGCAATACGAGGTGACCCCACCTGACTTACTGATGTGCCTCAACCTTCTACCCACCTTTTTTTATATTCAGCATTTCAGCAATCCATCTTATCCCTCCACCTATACACTAGTTTGGATTTTTTTACAATTTGATAATTTATCATAAATAGCTGTAGTGACTATTATAAATGTTTGGGACTTTTTACTATCATGTGATAGTAATGCAGGCAGTTTTTATTTAAGGATACAACTCTGAAGCCAAAATTTCTTAATCATTTCTTAAACATCTGGATCTCTTTAAAAACTATTCAGAAATTCATGGTAATCTGTAAAAAAAAAACTATTACCATGTGCAGGTACTTACCTTATACACTAGTTTCTGTCTCCACTTTCCCCTACAATAAGCCCGTTTCTATTTTTCTCTTTACAGCCATACTCCTAGAAAAAGCCATTTATACTCATTCCTTTGGGTTTCTTTCTTCTCATACTTCCTTAAAGCTGATCCAACCAACTATCACCCACACCTCTCCACCAAAACTGTCTTTTATCAAAGTCATCAATGCCCCCCACATTGCTAGATCTAATGGACAACCCTTAGTTCTCATCCCACTTAACTTTTCAGCAACAGAAGATACAGCTGACAGCTCCACCTGCATGGCTCCCAGGACCCCACTCTGCCCTGGTTTTACTTCCAATTGACCTTACGATCTTCTCTTTGGCTCATTCAAAGGTTCTGCCTTCTCTCAGCAACCTCTTAACATTGGATATGCCAAGACCCAAACCTTGGACTGATTATCTTCATTTTCCTCACTTCTTTGCTTTGAACTCATGCAATCTTACTGGCTTTAAGTATTAGTATGTACTGATGAATCCTAACGTTCTACATCCAGTCTGGACCTTCTCCCTCTGAACTCTAGACCTCTATATTCAACTACTCACTTGCTCTCTCCTCTTGGATATCTAAGCAGCATCTTAAACATGGCATTTTCAAAATAAGGTTTCCGAACCAACATCTTCCACATTTTTATCCAAGATAGTAGCATCTCCCACTTTGTAGTAGCTCATAAATCCTAAACTCTCCAGATTCCTCTAACATACTTCATATCTAGCTGTCTGCAAATCCTTAGATCAATTGACCTGAACTCTTCCTATGAAATCCATGCTACATCTAAACCAGGGTTCTCATCCTCAGTGCTATTGACTCTGGCCCCAGAAAACTCTTTGTCATCAGTGGCTGTCTTAGGCACTGTAGATGTTCAGCAGCATCCCTGGGTCTATACAGATGCCAGTAGCACACTAACACCATCACTATAATGAACAAAGCTGCTTCCAGATACAATCCCCAGAGGGTAAAATTGCCCCTGGCTGAGGACCATTGGCCTTGTAGTCATCACTACCTAATCCCTCTCCCTACTTCAGTCCCTGCTTCCTCTTGGTATCCATTCTCCATCCAGCAGCCAGGGTGATCCTGATCATAAAAATCCAAGTCAGATCACATCACTCCTCCATTTGGAGCTTTCCAGGGGGTTCCCATCTTATTTCAAACAAAAGCCAAGTGTGTCAATCAACTTTCAGACATGAGATGAGGTACTCCACTCATTGTTTTAGGTGTTTCAGTTGTTGTTTTAAGACCTCATCTGTATGACTTTCCCTCTCCAATCATGCTGCCCTTGTTCTGCAAACACTCAGCGACTTTACATCAGCTGTTCCCATATTCTTTTTTTTTTAATTTTATTATTATTATACTTTAAGTTTTAGGGTACACGTGCGAATGACCTTCCCTCCAGGATCTGCAGGGCTTATTCCCTCACTTCCTCCAGCTCTTTCCTCAATCATCACCTTCTAGGGATGCCTTCCCTGATGCCATATTAAGGACCACAACCCTCACCCAAGTATTCCCTATCTTCTTACTCTGCCTCTGTTCCCTAAGGTGCATTTACTCTTTCTTAAAATACCATAGAGTATGTTTTTTGTGTATACTCTGCCTCCTCCTACCTAAGTGTGAACTCCATGAGGGATTCTTTGTGGAATAAATGAATGATTAGGCACTGTTACCAGGACCAACCACAACTAAGCCTTAGCTAAGGGCATGATTCAGCAACTGAGAAGAGTTAGTAACTGTACCCTTAAAAACCTATTTCTAATGAGCATTGAAGCTTAAAATTACATACAAGTCAGTCTTGCAATAACTAGAAACAGATATATAGTAGCATAAACTTTATTCATAAATAAAACTTTGTAAAGTTAAAAGCAGTGGCAGTTCCTATTTTAAAAGGGGAATAGTGGAAGGCAGCCTGCATTTTATTTAAAATCACAATTTAGGTTTTTCAGATGGATAACAGTTGAGAGCATTAAATCCCCTTCCTGCTTCTCAGACTTTCACAAAACAGCACATTAAATCCTCAGTCCTAAGCAATCATGGCAGAGATTCCAAATTGCCTCTCAATATCAAAGTGGACAGAATGGTTGCTTCTCTTGCAATAAAGGTACTCATTTGATGAACAAGGGAGTGTAGCAGTCAGATTCTTACTGAAATGGAAGACAGTAAAATATACGTCCCAATGTAAACATTACTTCCCTACTTCTAAGAGCCTGTTATTCATAAGTAAAGCAATGTATATGTATGGAAATGAAGGAGAAGGTGTAAGTGGGAGGTAAGGGAGGAGAAGAAAGAAAGTGTATGTTCTATCCTTGAGACTGTAATCCTTAAGTGTTTAATGATTCAAGTGCAATGTATGTATAAGTGAATAAGGATACTTTTGTCCTCTAAGCTATGAAGTACATCCCAAATGTTCTAGGTATCCTGTTTATTCTCTATTAAACACAGCTCCATCCTTTTATTAATAGCCAGATATTAATATGTGTGGATTTTTCATAATATACCTTCATATGGGGCTCAAGAATGAAAAACTGTACTACCTTACATTCATTTGGTACTTTCTGGAAAAAGTTGCAACACAGACTTATGACACTTCTGAGTTCACTTTCCCAGGGATTATCAACATATCTAACCCACTTTGTAGGCTCAGTGTTAATACTCATTTATTACAATTCAGAACTTTATTGATATTGAAATTGATAGGTATTTTCTTTTTAAGTTAATTATAGTATTTCACATAATACCCAAAATGGATAGCTCTTAGTTATATGGTGTTCCCAGTTAGTAACAGATTATCAAGACCACCATGATCAATAAGATCTTCAACAAACATAGGAAATCATGAATTTGCATTCCTGAACTGGAAACATTTTAGGCACAATGCACCTTAACACAAATGTGTGCCATTTCCTTGACAATTGTATTGACTGGTATCTAGGACATACCTGGACAAAAATCATAAGATGCCAGTTTTGAAGGGTTCTTACCAAGATTGTGTTGCAGAAGTTATTGCCATGTCTTCATTCGCAATGTGTATCCTCACCTCTATCTCCCATTCATTAACATTGTCAGTTTCCCCATCTCTCATTTCAACTGCATTTAAAAGACGAAGCTGACTAAAATAAGAGCAGATAGAAAAATATCACATAGTGGTTAAGATCTACTCAGATCCTAGCATTTGCAAGGCTGAACTTGGGGCCAAATTCCTATTATTAGTAGATGTATTGATTTCTGCTTCCCGCCACCAGTCCCCAATACACCCCTCCCCAGAACATCACAGGCAGTATTTGTGGTGCTGAGAAGCAAAGACTTAAAAAACAGACTTCTGGGTTCACTTCTTGATTCCACCATCTACCAGCAAATGATGTTGACCGAGTAACCTAATTTCTCTGTTTCAATTTTCTCATCCTGAATTTGGCATAATAGTATCTACCACCACAGCTGGGTGCCTATAGTCCCAGCTACGTGGGAGGCTGAGGAAAGAGACTTCCTTGAACCCAGAAGTTCAAGATCAGCCTGAACAAAATAAGGAGGCTCAACCACTTAAAAATAAAAAAATAAAAAAGAATAATATCTACCTCATTGAGTTAGCAGAAGGAACAAATACATTCATACAAGCACAGTGTAGGCATATGGTAAGTGATAAATAAATGTTAGCTGCTATTATAATTATCTGTGGGAAGAGCTCTATGTAATATGGCTCTTCTGTAATTACTCAGGGAAAAAATTTCAGTTCAGGATTTTAACCAGAAAAACCTAATTGAAAAGTTGTCCAAAGTCCTGCCAAATATATCACACTTTTGCTAAGACCTAATCAAAATGGTTGTTAATTTTCTAAACATTTTTATTTTTAGTTTTTTTGGGTACATAGTAGGTAGGTAGGTAGATAGATAGATATGGTAGATGAGATATTTTGATACAGGCATATAATATGAAATAAGCACTTAGACTTTCTCAAGATGTCAATTAATTAAAAAAAAAAAGACCCAATCTTAACCCACAAATCCTGTTTTAAGATGTCTCTCTCCCAACACTGTCAGCCCTGCATAGTACATGCTGATCTTGACAACCCGATGAGTTCAGTATCTTTTAGATTTCATTATGCTTTCTCTATCGCCTTCAGGAAACTTGCATATGGGTTCAAGTTTAAATAACTTAAATAACTTGATTTGCTTAGTGAAAACCTATCAGGTTTTCAGGGACCCTGACACTTATATCAAAAAATAAGTCATCATTTCATTTTTCAATAATATTCCTAGTATTCCTATGTTCTAGGGGACAGTTGTAACAACTTTTGAAGAATACAAGGCCAAGTGATATGGTTTGGAATCTCTGTCCCCACTCAAATCTCATGTTCATTGTAATCCCCAATATTGGAGGTGGAACCTGGTGGGAGATGATGGGGTCATGGGGGTGGACCCTTCATGAATGGTTTAGCACAGCAGTCCCCAAACGTTTTGGCACCAGGGGCCAATTTTGTGGAAGACAATTTTTGCACTGATAGGGGGTGATGGTTTGGGGATGCAACTGTTCCACCTCAGATCATCAGGCATTAGATTCTCGTAAGGAGTGTGCAACCTAGATCCCTCGCGTGCACAGTTCACAATAGGGTTCGTGCTCCTATGAGAATCCAATGCCACCACTAATCTGACAGGAGGTACAGCTCAGGTGGTAATGCTGGCTTGCCGTTCACCTCCTTCTGTGCTGCCAGGTTCCTGACAGGCAAGGGACCACCACATGTCCATGGCTGAGGGGTTATGGACCCCTAGTTTAGCACCATCCCTTTGGTGCTGGTCTCATGATAAGAGTTCTCGGGAAATGTGGTTTTTCAAAAGTGTGTAGCACCTCCCCCGACCACTTCCTCCTGCTCCAGCCATGTGAATATGCCTGCTCCAGCTTTGCCTTCTGTTGCCTTCCGTTGCCTTCCGCCATGAGTAAAAACTCTGAGGTCTCCCCAGCCATGCTTCCTGTACAGCTTGCAGAACAATGAGCCAATTAAACTTCTTTTCTTATAAATTACCCAGTCTCTGGCATTTCTTTTCTTTTTTTTTCCGAGACGGAGTCTCGCTCTGTCACCCAGGCTGGAGTGCAATGGCAGGATTTCAGCTCACTGCAAGCTCCGCCTCCTGGGTTCATGCCATTCTGCTGCCTCAAGCTCCTGAGTAGCTGGGACTACAGGCGCCCGCCACCACGCCCAGCTAATTTTTTTTTTTTTTTTTTTTTTTTGTATTTTTAGTAGAGATGGGGTTTCACCTTGTTAGCCAGGATGGTCTCGATCTTCTGACCTCATGATCCTCCTGCCTCAGCCTCCCAAAGTGCTGGGATTACAGGCATGAGCCACTGAGCCCAGCCGGCATTTCTTTATAGCAATGCAACAGAGGACTAAGACACCAAGGATCAAGAGATCTGTGTTCCCATTAGGGTTTGGTGTCTCCCCCACTCCCATCACTGGTTGTACCATTTAACCTTTCAGGTTTGGGATTTTCATCTGGACAGTAAATGAAGCCAGGGGCTAGGACAGGGATCTGGCATTCCATACTCACTTGTGGACAACACATGACAGAGGCATTTCAGATCGGACAGTAGAGTCTCTTGAGATATGCTTGATTTTAGTTTTAAGCAGAAGAACTTCCTGGAGAGGCTACAAGACAAAGAGAGGTTTTAAACCCATGTTTGTCTCAAGTATCTCAGGAAACTTACAGGCATTTAAATAGGAATTTACAGATACATCAAGCTTTCTAAAAATGGTCACACTCTCACTAAACTATAAACAGTATCTGTTCACAGGAAACAGGACCATTTTCCAAACTGACAGATGGGTTAAAATCTGGCACAGTGCTTGTACATAAAAGGCAAGCAATACTTGTTAGTTAAAAGAGAAAGGAGCTTTGTGATTCACATTCAAGAAAGCAATTGACACCTCTTTTTGAGACACACAGTTGTAGTGATGCATTGCTTATTCAAAGCGAGCATGGGCTTTGAGATCATATGAATCATGTTTGGAATCTTGGAGCTGCCTCTATTCATCATGAATCCTTGGAAACTGTGTTTAAACAATTAAGTCTGTTTTCTTATTTCTAAAAAAAAAAAAAAGCAATAATTATGGTGGTAAAGAGTAATAGTGATTAAGTTATCAGCATATAGTAAATACCTAACAGGAAGAATAGCAGTTTTCAGGGGGGTGGGGTGGAATGGAGTTAAGACAATTAATAATAAAATATTTTTCTAAGAACATTTAGCATATGGTTCTCAATATAAGGCCCAGTCTTTGACAGCATAGGAGGATATGATGATTCAGAGATACCCATATTCATTACATAATTTTAAATGTTCCCATCTCAGATATAGCCTGCTGTCTTTGGATAATTTGAAAATATAAGCATAGATAAAATGAAATTAACATACTACCACCACCCAGATTATTCAGTTAACATTTGAATATTCCCTGCCCCCTCCAGTTTATATCAAGGTTGATAGTACCCCCCTAATACCTGCTGTGGTGTATTAGACCTGTAATGTGCTTCCCAGATCCCCTAAGGGTTTGTTGACCCAGCTGCTAGGAATGCTGTTACCAGATAGCCTTCAGCCTTCGGCTCTCACCGCCTCCAGGAATTATGTAGCTGCTGAGGGCTGTCTTACCCCTGGCCACACCCCTCTCCCAGGGTGGCCCACTTCTGATCACCTACCCAGCAGGAATATGAAGCCCTGTTCAGGGTCAGCCAAAGCTGTCTCTGAGCCTGCATCACAGCTCAGCTTTGCCCTTTGCCCAATCTTCTTTCTCCCAAAAGCACTTCTTAATAAATATTCTGCACACTCAACTCTACCTCAAATTTTGCTTTTGCTTTCTGTGTCACCCAGTCTGTGGAATTTATCTAAACCTGATCAAGTTCTATTACTTCTCTTAGCATTTTATTTGGGATAATGAAAAAAATAAGTAATATAGCAAGATTTTACTAACTTTAAAAACTTTTTAAATTAAGTCAAAATTCCAGTTATACTTTTATCAGTGATATGCTCAATGACTTAGTATACCCAAAATATCTGGTGAGTAGGGGCTGGGGCTGGGAGATTACTGAATATTTACTTTGAAAAGGCTTCTGATGCTTGATTAGTGTTACTCCCTCCTTCTGGTTGCAATTGACCAAACTTCATGAATTATAATAAATAATTAGTTAGAGAAACTGTTGAAAAACCTTGTGATACATGGAAAATACTTTCTTCCTTCAAAACGTTCAACTCTCCAGCCTGCTCCATCACTAAATGAATAATTAGTGTTTGCAATTACCACCTAACAAGAAAAAAGCATTTAGCATCTCCTTTCTTAACTGCTTCTGTCCTAAATGTGATCATTAAAGAGTCTAGCCATATTACAAATAGACACTTAATGACTTCTAGTTTGTAGGTATGTTGAAGGAACCATAAGACACTTGGGTTTTTTGTTGTTGTTGTTGTTGTTTTTGTACTTTAAGTTTTAGGGTACATGTGCACAATGTGCAGGTTTGTTACATATGTATACATGTGCGACGTTGGTGTGCTGCACCCATTAACTCGTCATTTAACATTAGGTATATCTCCTAATGCTGTCCCTCCCCACTCCCCCCACCCCACAACAGGCCCCATGAAGCTAGAAACCATCATTCTTAGCAAACTATTGCAAGGACAAAAAACCAAACACCGCATGTTCTCACTCATAGGTGGGAATTAAGCAATGAGAACACATGGACACAGGAAGGGGAACATCACACACTGGGACACTTGGATTTTAAGTAAGATAGCCATTTCTCTTACTTGAGTTACAATACCACAATCATGAGGATGATAGAAAAACTCATAGTAGACATTTGGCAAAACATGGGTTACACAGCAGCCATCTCCTAGAAACACTTCATCAGGGTTCACATACAAATTGTAAAATATCGTGGGTTTAATCCTGGCAAAGAACCAAAACTGAGTGCAGTGTACTTGAATAGCTGAAAAGCAGAAAAGAGAAACTTTCTGTTAGTATGCAATTACATAGATCAGCTCAAAAAATTTAGCATACCCTGTTAATACAAATGAAGAGATCATCCCTTACTAAAACAAAATGTCTTAAGAGGTGAACAAGTTTGCAAAACATGGTCTCTGAATTATTACTTCATCCCCTAAATATATCCACACATATACTCATCCTTCAAATACATTCTTTAGTGAATCTATATATAGGGGGAAAAAATCAATACAAAATAAGATTTCATCTAACCCTCCAAAGTCACTCATTGTAGAGCTAGAATCACAAGACTATATCTGTATTATAATGTTTATACTAAGTATAGAGCATTTTCTGTCTCTCTTGTTCAACTGAAGCTCTTTGAAGCAAGCCCTTCCATTTCTATGGAAGCAAGCAAGTTTCCATTTTTATACCCATAGTTTCATGATATATAAAGACTTGTCCAGAAAATTCAAGCTAGCAACCAGGCTTTTATAGAAACCGAGTGAAAACAGTGCTATCCTTTCCCTTCTATCTTGAAATATCTGGACATTAAGTTTTTTTACTCTGGAAATGGAAATAATTTTCTGATATAATCTGCTACTTGAATTAGGTCCCAGGGAAAGAGAATTAGAACAAACTAGAAATTATGAGACTGGGTAGGCATGAGTTTTTTTGTTTTTGTTTTTTAAAGAGTAAGTTTGGCTATTCTTCTAGACTTCACTAAAGGAAAATTTTATCAGTTGCTCTTAAGATACTAGAAGGAGCCTGAGTTCTCAAGAGATACTGAAAACTCAGCAGAGAAACCGAAGCAATATAAATCTGCAATCCTTTCACAGAAGGGGCTATACATATTGCAAATAACTATATGAAAAGATGTTTAATATCATCAGCCATTATGGAAATCCAAATTCAAATCACAATATCACTACACACCTATCACAATGGCTAAGATGAATAATAGTGAAAACACCAAATGCTGGTGAGGATGCCGAGAAACTGGGTCACTCATACATTGCTGGGACAATGTGAAATGTATCAACCACACTGGAAAACAGTTTGTCAATTTCTTTAAAGACTAAATATACAACAACCATATGACTCAACAATTAAACTCTTCGGCATTTATCCCAGGGAAATAAAAATGTATGTTCACATAAAATGTACATAAATGGGCTGGGCAAGGTGGCTCACTCCTGTAATCCCAGCACTTTAGGAAGGCGAGGTGGGTGGATCACGAGGTCAGGAGTTCAAGACCAGTCTGACCAACATGGTGAAACCCCGTCTCTACAAAAAATACAAAAATTAGCCAGGCATGGTGGCACGAGCCTGTAATCCCAGCTACTCAGGAGGCTGAGGCAGGAGAATCATGTGAACCTGGGAGGCAGAGGTTGCAGTGAGCCGAGATGGTGCCACTGCACTCCAGCCTGGGCGACAAAGCTAGACGCTGTCTCAAAAAAAAAAAAAAAAAAAAAAGTACATAAATGTTAACATAGCTTTATTTGTAATAGTCAAAAACTAAAGACAGCCCAGATGTCTTTTGGTGGGTGAATGGTTAAACAAACCATGGTACAATCATGCCATGGAATTCCACTCAGCAATAAAAAGAATCAAGTATTGATACACACAACATCTCGGATGAATCTTCAAGGAATTACGCTGAGGGAAAAAAAGCGCCAATTCCAAAAGGTTACAAACTCTGAGCCCATTTATATACCACCCTTGAAATGACAAAATTGTAGAAACGGAGAACAGATCTGTGCTTGACAAAAATTAAGGAAAGCGGAGACAGAAGGTTTGGCATGAGTGGTTCAGGAGGAAAGTAGAAATGGCTCTAAAAGTGGCATCCTGATTACAATAGAAATGTCTGTCCTTTGGCTGCATCAATATTAATATCCCAATGTAATACTGTATTATATTTCTGCAAGATGTTACCATTTGTGAAGCTGAATAAATAGTATACTTGATCTCTGTATTATTTCTTACACTGCATGTGAATCTACAATTACCTAAAAATAAGACTTTCCTTAAATGTAAAAGCCCCAGTTATTCATATCCAGATTAGCAAAAAGACAGACATCTGTGAGAACCAATTAGAATTAAAGAACAATTGAGCAAGAGAGTTACTTTTCAGATCTGCACCTGTGGCCTCACAGTTCCATTCCTAGATATGCACACAAAAAAATAAACCACTCAAATACAAACATTATTTGTAACAGCCCAACACTGGAAAAATTCTATCAACATAAGAACAGAAACAATTTACAATGCATTTATTCATTGGAATGCTAAATAGTAATTAAAATAAACCAAAGCTACAAATGTAAATCTCCAAGTGATGGACAACAAAAAAGCTGTAGAATTAAATAGAAATAGAAGATAAACGCCTGCAAAACATATTTACAGATCCACAAATTTGACGTAAAATTGTAAAACACAAGGACAATGAATAATTACCAAACTCACATATGGGCAAAGAGGGAAGAGAATAGGATCAGGAATGACCACAGGGACTTCAACTCTACCTGAACTTTTACTTCTATTAAAAAATAAAATGTAAGCAAATGTAGCAAATTATGGATTTAATAAAGCTGAAGAGCAGGTCAGTGGATATTGATATGATTCCTTATAGTTACCTGCTTTTTTAAACTTAGTTATCTATTTTAAATAGTTCCTAATAAAAGAAAGCATAACAAATACACTAAGATTCTAACATGTACCCATGTCAGGTCCAGGTTGTCTTGTTGAACAGGTAGCTTGACAAGTATACACAACCTTTCACTGCAATTCTGAAATCTTAACCTTAGAAATTGACAGCCCAGGCAGGAATCAGTGGCTCACGTCTTTAATCCTAAAGCTTTGGGAAGCCAAGGTGGGGGGATTCCTTGAGGCTAAGAGTTGGAGGCTAGCCTGGGCAACATAGCAAGTCTCTACAAAAAAACTTTTTTTAATTAGCAGTTCACAGCTGCAGTGAGCTATGATGGCACCACTGCACTCCAGCCTGGGTGACAAAGAAAGAAAGAAAACAAAAGAAAGAGAAAGAAGAAAAATAAAGAAGAGAAAGAGAAGAGAAAGGGAAAAAGAAAAGAAAGAGAAAGATGAGAAAGAGAAGGGGAAAGAAGAGAAAAAGAAAAAAGAGAAAGAAGAGAAAGAAGAAGGGAAGAGCAAGGGAGGAGGAAGAGGGAACAGGAAGAGAAGAGGAAGAGAAAGAAGAGGAAGAGAAAGGGAAGAGGAATAGAAAGAAGAGGAAGAGAAAGGGAAGAGGAAGAGAAAGGGAAGAGGAAGAGAAAGGGAAGAAAAAAAGAAAAAGAGAGAAGGAGAGAAAGAAAAGAAAACAATAATAAGCATTCAGCACAGTGGCTCATGCCTGTTATACCAGCACTTTGGGAGACCGAGGTGGGCAGATCACTTGAGGCCAGGAGTTTGAGACCAGCCTGGCCAATATGGTAAAACCCCGTCTCTACTAAAAATACAAAAGTTAGCTGGATGTGGTGGTGCACATCTGCAGTGTCAGCTACTTGGGAGGCTGAGGCACAAGAATCGCATGAAACCGGGGGGCGGAGGCTGTGGTGAGCCCAGATCATACCACTGCACTCCAGCCTTGGTGAGACTCTTGTCTCAAAAAAAAGAAAGGAAGAAAAGAAGGAAAGGAGGAAGGAAGAGAAAGAAAAGAAAGAGGGAGGGAGGAGGGAACTAGGGAGAAAGAGAAAGAAAGGAAGAGAGAAAGAAGGGAGGAGAGAAAGAAAGGAAAAGAAAGAGAGAAGCAGAAAAAGAGGAAGAGAGAAACTGACAGCCCAAGTTTATACTCAGGGCTACCAATCATTCTGGTTTGCTCCGAACAGGAGGTTTTTGGGGCTGATGCAGGAAAAGTACTGGGAAAACCTGGATCACTGCTCACCTCACTTAGGGGGCGCTGACTGCTCCCTCTGAAATGAAAAGGATCTATGAAGTATAAGGTAAAGAAAGGCTAAGCCTTATAAGGCTTTCTTCCTGTATGTGGTAGTCCCGAGTTCCTACCACCACCCACTCCTCTGCTTTCCAGGCCACTCCACACTCTTTATATTAAACCCACTTCAAGTACTTGAGCCCCAAGAATTGATATGGTCAGAATAAGATGAAAAGGAAAGGCGAGTTGGAGAAAGACAGTCTCAGGTTAGGGCACATTCCCTAGTCTCAGTGCCGGTATGCAAGAGAAAAACATGGTATCTCAAGATTGCACATTGAAAAGAGGCACTACCCCTCCATGTGTCCTTGGCTATTATTAAGATTCAACCAGACCACAACTGTAAAGAATCCAAAGCCACATCTTTCAGCCCTCTTTAAGAAACTTCTATTCCCCAAGTCATAAGTTATACCTGACCAGTCCCCAGCACAGGTCCATATCAAGGAATGCAGATAAAAGAGACCTTTGAACCCCAGAATGGTCTTCATTTGCCCAGATTGAAAACCAAACCTCACTCAGGAAACAGGAAGTTGGAGAGAATAGATAGCCTTATATGACAAAATGCCTGAAGCCACACACAGGTGTGGGTAATTAACTACAACTTTGGACAGCACACACGTGCCATAAATATAATTTTGTTTCATTTTCTAAGATGTTACACTTTTTTACTCAAATGTCAAAAAACAAGAGCAAAGATAAAGCAAAATGTGCATTAGAAGTACAATAGAAGACTTCACTTGTTTTAGAGTCCAAAGCATCAGATATAGTTATTTTTATGAACTAAGGTTTACTTTATTAAAACTTCCTATCATCCTATAACATCTGTCTCCACATCTGAACACGAAAGAAATAACTGGATGATAATTTAATTGTTCTGTGCATCTCAGAAGGCAAAGCCCTGAGAACATGGGAATTGAAAGATTTCATCTACTTTCACCTGTTTTCACCAACTAAACAGTGGTACTCAAACTTAATAGATATCAGAATCACCGGGAGAGCTTACTGAAGCACAGCTGAGTGTCATTTAGTTTTCTGATTCACTAAGACTGGGCTGGTACCTGAGAATTGATGTTTCTCACAAGTTCCCAGGCGATGCTCATACTGACCACCCAGGGACTACACTTTGAGAATCCCTGGTCTACAGGGTTTTGCCTTCAGAGTGCATGCTGTGTTGATGCCCATTAGCAGTGACATTTGCTTCTCAAGCTTTAAGGAGCACACATATCACCTGAGGCTCTCTTTACAATGCAGATTCTAATTCGGAATGTCTGGGGTGAAGGCTAAGATTCTGCATTTTAAGATTGCAGGGATGTTGCTCTGGAGACTACGTTGTGAGTAGCAATGCCTGTAAATAGTTACTCACATTTAGATTCCTTTCTTCAAAACAGAAGATGCCAACTTAAAAATGAGAAATTCAAAATCTCATTACCAAAACAAGCCTAAATGAATGTTTGGTTCAAATATATTCTGATTTTTTTTCGCTAATAACCAGTTATTAGAGTTTAGCAACTGTGTCCTACATTAACAGAATGTGGAAAGCAGAAGCTTACCAAAAGCAAATAGAAAAGACTATATAAATGCATTTAACTATCCTTGATATTATCTGAATTTTATCATTAAATTTAGTCTGTTCTAAAAGTTCTAAAATGCCATTAAATGATGAGCTCTTCAAAGGTTGAGACCATTCCCCTGTATTTTTGTGTGTCCTAAGTTTCACAAAATGGGTGCCCAATAAAAGATGGAAGGAGAAAGAAGAAAAAAATAGAATTAATTAGTTAGCATTTGTTCCTTTTAAAAATTTTTGTTTGTTTGTGTTGGTTTTGGCTTTTTTGAGATGGGGTTTAGCTCTTGTCACCCAGGCTAGAGTGCAATGGCACGATCTCAGCTCCCTGCACTCTCTACCTCTTGGATTCTAGCGATTCTCCTGCTTAGACTCCCAAGCAGCTAGGATTACAGGTGCCCGCCACTACGGCCAGCTAATTTTTGGGTTTTTAGTAGAGATGCAGTTTCGCCAAGTTGGCCAGGCTGGTCTCGAGCTCCTGACCTCAAGTGATCTGCCTGCCTCGGCCTCCCAAAGTGCTGGGATTACTGGTGTGAGCCACTGTGCCTGGCCTCTTTTCAAGTTTTTGAAATGTTTACATCTCACTTGTGTTAAAGACACAAATATATTTTAATTTTAATAATTATGCTTTTTAAATTTAACGTGTATTGAGATTAAAAGCACATTAAAACATCATTTCAAATATATTGCTATCTAGGCAGACAGTGCTAAGGTTCAGTCCAAATGAATGTCAAAACCTTGTCCACAGGTACCTAAGGATGCACAAGGCAATGTCTCCGACTTTCAGCCACCCAGTCTTAGCCTCCTGTATCTGACAATCTGCAAAACTACTATTGTTATCAAATTGCCAATAAACTAGTAAAGAATAGGTGGTTTGAATCTTAAAATTACCTGGTTAAATCACTGGAAGAGCAATACCTTCAAGGTGAGGATGGAAGCATTGAAGAGGTGGTTGCCCAAAATTCTATTATCCTTTTTGTTTCTACCCATGAGCCTTGTAAGGAACATGACTGTGCTTTAGTCAAGGATAGGCCAAGGTAGGCTATTAACACCCTTCGTGATTCAGCGAGTTTAGGGCACAGGTGTATAACTCCCTTGTTATCACAGCCATGTAGCCATAACATGGGAAGACCACCACTTGACTCTAAGCCACTATTGTCTGTAAAAGGTATATTTGCCCTGCTAACCGTACATTTGCTTGTGCTGGCACCCAGAGAAAGAGAGAGAACCAAAGCTATCCTTCTTTGCAGATGGACAGAGGGGAGCCAGGACACAGCTCAGCTTGCTCGTGCCCAGACAGAGAAAGAGTTAAGCTGCTGACCCTGAAGGCAAGGGAGAGCCAGTCGTGCGCCTTTGTGTGGAAGCCTCTGGACTAAGCAGCCGAGACAGGGCAGACAGTGTGAGAAAGCTCTTGATGAGAGCTGCTGCTAAATAAAATCATCTTTCACCTAACTACGGCCCTCCTGAGTGTTCTCCTCATCCACCCACTCCCTTCGGACCTCAACGTGACATTTGGCTTAGTTGTGAACCTGACAAGCCTCTGTCTTCAGGCTTTCACCCTTTTTTAATGATTGCTTTCACGTCCTGAAAAAAAGTCTTCTTTTTAAAATAAACTTTTTTTAATGTTTTAAACTACATTTTAAATACTTACAAACACTAAGTCCATTAATAATGTATATTTTAATGAAAAAATATTTCAATTTTTGGAGCAAAATTGTTAAAAAAGAGGTAGCATAGGAAATAGCTGAAAGTTAAGATAGGACCTACCCCTCTTTTCCAACTTTGAAATGCTAGAAACCTCCAGATTTATTGAGGGGTGGTGATTATCTAAAAACCAAATTTAAGGTTTTCCCATTGTTCTCAATATGTCTTCTTTTTATTATTGTGTATATTTAAGGTATATAACCTGATGTTTTGATATAAATATACATAGCAAAATGATTACTACAAGCAAATTGACATAACCATTGTCTTCCATAGTTACCTCGTCTGTCGGGAGGGCACCTAAAATCTTATCTCTTAGAAAATTTGTAGTACATATACAATGTTATTAATTATACTCCTCACTCTGTACATTGGACCTCTAGACATTCATCTTACATAATGGCAAGTTTGTAGCCTTTGACCTACTTGTCCCCATTTCCTCCCCCACCAGTCTTTTTATAGCTATTTACTGTTATTTGTTTTATTCTGACTACAGTAAAGATTCATGCATTGTTTTCAGTTATTATATCACTTCATTTTTCAATAACATACCAAAGTCTAACACCCAACTTCCTTTTCCAGTGTAAATTTTTATTCTTTTTACTTTTTTTAAAGTGAGGCATCATTTACAAACAATAAAATTCACTCTTTTTAAGTACACAGTTCCATGAATCTTGATAAATGTATACAGTCACCTAACCTCCATAACAACCAAGATATAGAACATTTCCTTCATCCCAAAATGTACCCACATGCCTCTTTGTAGTCATCTGTTCTCTCATCCTCAGACCCAAGCAACTGCATGTTTTCTGTGTCTATAATTTTATCTTTTCCAAAATGTAATTGAAGTTAGATCATATAATGTGTAGACTTCTGTATCTGGCTTCTTTTGGTTTCATAATGCTTTTGAGATTCATCCAAGTTGTCAGGGGTAACTATAGGTTGTTCTTCATTATCATAGAGTATTTCAGTGTGTGGCTGTACCACAAGTTGTTTAATCTCTTGTAAGTTTATGGTTATTTAGACCGTTTCCACTTTTTGGCTCTTATGAATAAAGCTGCTATAAGCATTTGTATGTATATAGATCTCTGCTCACTGCCAGTTCTGCCTTCTGGGTTCATGCCATTCTCCTGCCTCAGCCTCCCAAGCAGCTGAGACTACAGGTGCCTGCCACCATGCTTGGCTAATTTTTTGTATTTTTAGTAGAGATGGGGTTTCACTGTGTTAGACAGGATGGTCTCGAACTCCTGACCTCATGATCCGCCCACCTCAGCTTCCCAAAGTGCTGGGATTACAAGCATGAGCCACCATGCCCGGCCTCTAAGTAAGTTCTTAATCTTACATGGGGGGTGTTTATGTAAGATTAATATATATTATTATTATAGAGATAGATACAATATAATTCAGACACTGTGAAAAATGGCTCTAGCAGTGGGTAGTGAAGTAAAAGTACATCATCAGGTCAAAGTTTTGTTGCATCTCTAAATGAGCTTATATAGTATTAAAAATTGGCCAACAAATGACATCTATTTAAGCATTTCAAAAGTGCTTAAATAACAGTTCTATGGGCACTACATAATGCTTTGTTGTGTCCCCTTATTATAACACTATGGTTTCCTGTACCAAAGTGATCAAGAAAAGGCTAGGGGGTGGAGTTGACAATATGTGAAAGATTTTCTCTCTTGTCTCTGAAAATTAGCTTAATTGAATACATCTGAGTGTGGCACTGGCTCTAAAAACACTTCAGGCTTCCTAGCACCTTCCAACTGCTGTTGCTTAGGAGGTTTTAGTCCATGATCCAGCATAATGAAGACCCTGGAGGTATTAGGACTGCTATTTCTACTTGTTTCCTTGACTTGGATGTGCTCTGGGCAGGGTATAAGAATGGACCTTGATTTATGGTGCCTTGAAGGGGTAGTTTCTCAGTGACCATGAGTCATGGGTCTTGTAGTTGCTAGAACCTGATGGCTCCATCTTAAAGGTTTGGAACTCAATAATTCTTCTTAGTCCCATGCTTTTTTTCCCCTTTGGTCCAGCTAATACCGTTGAGTGAAAGAGAGTGTTCCACTCAAGTTTCTCTTATTTTCTCTGAGGTTTCTCAGAATTAGTATTTCCTCTTCTCCTCCTACTTTGTCCTACTTGTCAGCTACTAGAATTTCCTATGAAGTCATCCTTGGACTATCTGCTCTTCCACATGACACTCTCTTACCATTGCTGGTATCTCAACCACACATTCTTAACTGGCCTCCCTGATCCAATTGCCTCTTTTTCCCTCCAAAACATCATTGCATATTTTTTTAAGATACAACTCTGACCAAATCGTATCTTGACACCAATTTCCATCACTGCTTAAGGATTGTGTATCAGATGAGCTACTTAGTCATTTTCAGGAAGTTGGGACTAATTATTCCATAGGCTGTCTTCCACTTGAGAAAATAATTTACTTTTAAATGAAATGGCCAGGTGCCGAGACCAGCTCAGTCAGGGAGACCCTAACCCAGTGGTGCTAGAGGAATTAAAGACACACACACAGAAATATAGAGGTGTGAAGTGGAAAATCAGGGGTCTCACAGCCTTTAGAGTTGAGAGCCCTGAACAGAGATTTACCCACATATTTATTAACAGCAAACCAGCCATTAGCATTGTTTCTATAGATATTAAATTAACTAAAAGTTCCCTTACAGGAAATGAAGGGATGGGCTGAATTAATTGCAGCAGGAACACGCCCTTAAGACACAGATCGCTCATGCTTTTGTTTGTGGCTTAAAAATGCCTTTAAGCAGTTTTCTGCCCTGGGCAGGCCAGGTGTTCCTTGCCCTCATTCCCGTAAACCCACAACCTTCCAGCTTGGGTGTTAGGGCCATTGTGGACATGTTACAGTGCTGCAGAGATTTTATCTATGGCCAGCTTTGGGGCCAGTTTATGGCCAGATTTTGAGGGGCTTGCTCCCAACATGTCTCCCTTCTTTGATTTGCAAAGAGATAAAAGCAAGGGCAGCTATGTCACGGTGAGCTACTTCTCGCAGGAGTCGGGATCTGCATCTGCAGACTATACAAAGACAAACAACATAGGTTAAAAGCACCATTATCATTGTAATCACAGAGCTTTTAAGTGTTTTTATCCATTTTAATGGGTTACTAGCTCCTAATTTGTCTGCAGCTCCTTTAAGCATTCCAGTTCCTGGCATTAAGGTCAGGTGTGCCGGGGATGCTTTAAATATTTGTTTTTTTAATTTTGTTATACCCAAAAACAAGTTTGTAGAGTGTCCTTCTAGATGCTTTTTTATTCTTTCCCAAATTTTGATCTTATTAAAAGCCTTTAATAATTTCCACAAATCCTTATGTTTAGCTCCTAGAGCGGTCCATATCATTTGAGGTTGAGGTGCCACTATATCGCCATGGTTCCAGATAATAGGAACTTTTGCCATACTTTTTATTATAGCTATCATCTGACCGTTTTGTTCAGATCATCTGAACATAGTGTGACACTGGCATGCAGACTGAGAGGTGCAATTCAAGCTAAACATCCCCTTAGGGGACCAATTAATAATGATTCCATAGGAATCATTGTGCAGCACCTCTGCCTGTTCTGCAGAGCAATCTTCCTAAATGATTACATTCATTTTTTTAACTGGGTCCAATCCTGTTTACAAGTAGATTTTTGAGGGCGGTATGCCTCAATTATAGGAGCAGATTTATTATGGTAAATACTGAGATCAGAAAGCATGTGTAACTGTGTCATAGAGTGATTGCATCCAGGCATTATTGCCAGCCCTTATTGAAGGAATACTTACAGCAGTGGTGATAACCACTATCATAGCTACCTATAAATTATTCATTCTGACTGGTTGTCCTGCTTTCCTCAGGTTTTCTTCTGTCATCTGTACAGCTTCTTGATCTGTCCCCAGGTGGATGGCTGTGTTCAACAGGTGTTGCTCGTGATGGCTGGCATCCTCCTCAGCATCAGTCTCAACATGGCTGCAATCGGGAGGTCCTCGGGAAACTCCTGGAATCTCTTCTTTGGCATCTGGCTCATGATAAGGTTTTAGGTGTCTTGATGGTATCGAAATTGGCTGTTGATTTTGGCCTGGAGAAATACAAGCATAACCTTTACCCCAAGTTATGTTTTACCTATTTCCCAACTTTGGTTATTGGATCTTTTCACCAAATAATGCTAGATTCAATTGTGTGTGGGCTGTCCTGTAATCCCTATTTTTCCTCCTTTTTTGTTTTTGTCATTAGTTGTTTATCTGTATGAAATCGTAACTGAGCATTTTCAATTAACTGTGGAATGAACCACATATGAAGAATCAGAAATCACATTAATAGCCATATCAAAAGCAGTCAATACCTCAATTATAGCTACAAGCTCTGCTTTTTGAGCTGAAGTATAGGACATCTGAAAAACTTTATCTTTTGAGCCAGAATAAGAAGCTTTACCATTACTAGACCTATCTGTAAAAACATTCTCAGCACCTTCAATTCATTTAAATTTAGTTATTTTAGGGAGAATCCAATTAGTTAATTTCAAAAACTGAAACAGCTTCGTTTTAGGAAAATAATTATTGAGAATACCCACAAAGTCAGCTAAATGGGTTTGCCAAGTAAGACTATTTATAAAAGTTTGCTGTATTTGTGCCTTCATAAGAGGGACAATAATTTTTCTAGGATCATATCCATGTAATTTAACAATCCAAGTTCTCCCAATCCCTATCATAGTAGTGATTTGATCTAAATAAGGAGTTAGAATCCATGAATTAGTATGTGGAAGAAAAAGCCACTCAGTATACTAAGTCCTATTCTTAGACAATAACACCAGTAGGTGAACGCTGAGTTGAAAAGATTAGCAAATCTAGAGTCTTCTCTGGATCTATTCTATTTATCTGAGCTTTATGGACTTGCTTCTCAATCAGTTGTAACTCTGCCTCTGCCTCCTTTGTTAATTTCCGAGGGCTAGTAAGACTAGGATTTCCTCTAAGGATAGAAAACAGATTACTCATGGCATGGGTAGGAATGCCTAGAGCAGGTTGTATCCAATTAATATTCCCTAGTAATTTCTGAAAGTCATTTAATGTTTTTAATTGATCCCTACATATGGTTACTTTCTGTGGCACAATGGTAGTGTCATTTACTAAGGTCCCCAAGTAGGAATAAGGAGTAGTAGTCTGAATTTCATCAGGAGCTATAATTAAACCAGCATGAGAAATCAAATTTTGCAAGTGATCACAACACTGGAGTAATATTTCTCAAGTAGGGGTAGCACAAAGTATATCATCCATATAGTGAATAATGTAACACTGTGAACATTTTTTACGAGTAGGTTCAATTGCTTGACCCACATACATCTGGCAAATTGTTGGGCTGTTTGACATGCCCTGTGGCAACACTTTAGGCTGCAGGTTGTTTACTGCAGGAATTGTAAATGCAAACCATTCACAGTCTTGTTCAGCCAAGGGGATAGTAAAGAAACAGTCTTTTAAATCTAAGACTATTAAAGGCCAATTTTTTGGAATTATAGAAGGAGAAGGCAATCCTGGCTGTAATGCTCCCACAGGTTGTATAACTGAACTGATGGCTCTTAAGTCAGTTAACATTTTCCATTTACCTGATTTTTTTCTTAATTACAAAAACTGGGGAATTCCAAGGGGAAAATGTTGGAGCTATGTGCTCATTTTCTAATTGTTCAGCAACTAATTTCTCTAAAGCCTCCAGTTTCTCTTTACTTAGCAGCCATTGTTCTATCCAAATTGGTTTATCTGTTAACCATTTTAAAGGTATAGGTTCTGGAGGCTTAACAATGGCTGCCATCAAAAATTATTTCCTAATCTTTAGTAGGAACTTTGTTTTTCCACTTGAAGCAGTTCTTTCAAACCTTGCGAATTTTTTTCTAGTCCCGTACCAGGGACATATCTCATTTCATGCATTGTATTTTGACTTTAAGAGCTATATAATTGTTTTGGAATTAGAATTTGTGCTCCCCATTGTCATAATAAATCCATAAATTTATAGGTACAGAAGTTATAATTGGTTGAATAGTCCCAGGTTGTCAGTCGGGCCCCTCACAATGCAAAATACAATTACTTTGATATACTTCAGCAGCTTTACCAACTCCAACTATGTTAAATTGAGTGGGTTGAATTGGCCACATGGACGGCCAGTGTTGTAGAAAAATGGTTGAAATGTCTGCTCCTGTATCTACCAAACCTTTAAATTTCTTTCCTTGAATAGTTATTTCACAGATAGAACATTTATCAGTAATTTGATTTACCCAATAAGCTGTTTTGCCTTGTTTATTTGTGCTTCCAAATCTTCCTGTTCATTTAATTTCACTTTTTCCCATTCCCACATATGGCACAATCAGGAGCTGTGCTATGCGCTCTCCTGGCTCTGCTTTCCAGGGAACAGAAGTAGATACAACAATTTGAATTTCCCCATTGTAATCTGAATCAATGACTCCTGTAAGTATTTGTACACCTTTTAAACTTAAACTAGACCTTTCTAAAAGTAATCCTATAGTCCCTGCTGGCAAGGGTCCACAGACTCCTGTTGGGACCTTTTGCAGGGGTTCCCCAGGCAGAAGGCTCACAGCTTTTGTGCAGCATAAATCTACTGTGGCACTACCAGCTGTTGCAGGGGACAGACATTGTACAGGGGTGAGGGAATGACCTGAGCTGGAAATGCCCTGGTTTAGAATGGGGCCCAGGACGGGCCCCTCATGGCATTTCCTGAAATCAGATTCCCTTCTTTATCAAACTTAGAGTGATACTGACTAGCCCAGTGTTTTCCTTTTTGCATTTTGGACATATTTCAGGCTCAACAGTTTTCTTTTTTCCCCTATCTGGTGGCCTGACTCGCAGATTTTTTCTACATTCTTTTTTAGCATGACCATGCTTCCCACAGTTAAAACAAGCTCCAGGAAATGGAGTATTTCCTCTATCCACTCTCAGTCCTGCCATTGCTTGTGCCAACAAATTAGCTTTATGCAGATTACCTCCCATACCATCACAGGCCTTGATATAACCAATTAAATGTGCTTTCCCTCTAATAGGTCACAGAGCAGCCTGGCAATTGGGATTAGCATTGTTGAAAGCTAATAACTGCAGCACTATATCCTGAGCAGCCAAATCTGCAATCATCTTTTTAAGAGACTCCTGTAACCAAGCTATAAAATCAACATATGGTTCCCTAGGTCCCTGTTTTATAGCACTAAAGGAAGGGTATTCTTTCCCACCTGAAGTGATTTTTTCCCAAGCTCTAATGCACATTCCTCTAAGCTGTTCTATGGCATCATCCTGCATGACCAGCTGTGCTTCTAAACCAGCCCAGCTGCCAACCCCCAAAAGTTGGTCTGCAGTTATATTAATTTGAGGTTGGGCCTGGGCATTGCAAGCAGCCTGAATGGAAGCTTCCTCTGCCCACCAAGTTTTAAATTGTAAGAACTGAGCAGGAGTTAGACAAGCTTGAATAAAAGCATCCCAGTCAGTAGGAATCATTCGACTGGAAACAGTAACATTCTTTAACAGTCCCATTACAAAAGGAGAACCTGGTCCATACTCATTTATAGCTTGTTTTAATTCTTTGAGTAATTTAAAAGGAAAAGGCTCATATGTAGCTGTAATATTTCCCTCTTGATCTGGGGGGGGGGGGGGTGGTGTATTCTAACAGGGAACTACCAAGCCTCTAAGTCACCCTCTTGTCTAGCTTGCTGAATTTCTGCCTGAATAGAACTAACAGCTATTGCTAGAGGCACTGCTCAAACAGTCACTGGGGCAACTACTTTTTGCCCAGTGTCCTCCAGAAAAGAAAGATCTTGGGGGTCATTTTCTTCAAAATAATAATGAGGGGGTGCAGAAGGGTCAAGATGAACCTCTCCTTCCTTTGCCACTTTAGCTTTAGCTGGCAAATAAACATGCTCTGTAACCTCTTCTGTTACTTCACTATACTCTTGTTCTTTCTCCTCATCAGTGTGAAAAAGTTCCAAGGTGGAATGAACCAGACCCCAAATCTGTCCCATTGTTACCCTGATGCTTCTGAGCTCCCCTTCTTACTCACCACGGGGATTGCTTTAAGAGTACTTGGGTGTCTTCCAGCAAGTTTTCCATTCCAACCGTCACTCCGGCGACCCTTCAACCTGGAAGCGAGCCCCATGTTGGGCGCCACTTGCCGAGACCAGCTTGGTCGGGGAGACCCTAACCCAGTGGCACTAGAGGAATTAAAGACACACACACAGAAATATAGATGTGTGAAGTGGGAAATTAGGGGTCTCACAGCCTTCATAGCTGAGGGCCCTGAACAGAGATTTACCCACATATTTATTAACAGCAAAACAGTCATTAGCATTGTTTCTATAGATATTAAATTAACTAAAAGTATCCCGTATGGGAAACGAAGGGATGGGCTGAATTAATTGCAGCAGGAACACACCCTTAAGACACAGATCGCTCATGCTTTTGTTTGTGGCTTAAAAATGCCTTTAAGCAGTTTTCTGCCCTGGGCGGGCCAGGTGTTGCTTGCCCTCATTCCCATAAACCCACAACCTTCCAGCTTGTCTGTTAGGGCCATTATGGACATGTTACAGTGCTGCAGAGATTTTGTTTATGGCCAGTTTTGGGGCCAGTTTATGGCCAGATTTTGAGGGCTTGCTGCCAATAGCCAGGTACCTTTTCAAAATCCCTTTTTAGTAGGCACTCTCTTCATTTTTAACTTTATATAAGACAATGTTTATGAATAAAGTTTATTTTACCTCATTAGATGTCTATCATTACTGTCTATAATTTAGTAAAAGTTGGATTAAGTGTCAAAGGCTGAGCTCTGGGGCCTTCTAATGTTAGGGGTCAGGGAGATGAGGAGGAAACAGCAAACACTAAGAAGAAGTCAGTGAGGTTATACTGGAGGAAATGAAGAAACTGTGGCAGCCTGGAAGTCAAGATAGAATACTAGTAGTGAAAATAGACAAGTGCTACTGATAGATAAAGCAAGAGGAGGACTGCAAAGCAATCCCTGGACTTAGCAAATGTGGAGGGTAATTGGTGAAGCAATGTGGAGAGCAATTGGTGATTTTAATAAAAAGCAGTTTGGGTGCAGTGTGGGAGTGAAAGTCCAATTGAAATGAGTTTAAGAGAGAAGGAGAAGAAAGGAATTGGAAAGAGCATTGGCAACATTCAGAGTAGTGTAGCTAAAACAGGAGGAAAGAAAATGTTTTGACAGCTACGGAGAGAAGTAGGCCTAAGAGATAAAATTGCAAAGGGGAAAGAATAAAATGAGGCTGGTAAAATATTGATATACCTTAACTTTGAAGCTTGGTGATAAGTATATGGGGATTCAATACATAAATGTGGGCTATTATAAGGTTGAAAATGTCCATAATAAAAAAATGTAAGAGTTCCCCATTTCAAAGTTGCTAAAGGGGACACACATCATATGAAAGAGCAAAGACTCTATAGGCCAGGCCAAAGTTTCCAACTTAGAACTGGCACATACCTGTCACATTTGCAAGGGAGAACCCCTTGGGGTATATTTACAAAGGCTTGGAGTCATAGGCAACCAAACTCTACCTCTCTAACACCTGTCTCCTTGTGTTAAGAAACCTGAGCAATCTTTCTCCTTTTAGAGCCCAAGTAAAAGCTCACTCTCTTTCTACCCACTCTCCCTCCTCTTCCTCTGCCTCTCCAAACAAATCTGCCTGGTGGAAACTTTTAGGTTGGGATGTTGGTATGAAATAGAAATTTGCATGCTCATAAAATCTTTTATCAGTTTAGTTACTGTCCCTGATTCTAATCAAGTGATACTTTGGTTACCCATTTTCTCAGTTCCCAGTGCTGAGGCAAGAATTAAACCTTTCTGGAGCCATAGCTCTAACATTCACAAGTTCCCACCTGAAACCTGCAGTCCTTCTTAAAAGCTCTATGCCAAGGGTGGTATTTCTGCTAGAGATGATACCCCAAGCTCAAGGGCATAGTATGCAGCTGCTGCCTGGATCTGGTCAATCAGAAACTGTTTGCATTTACTTGGAACAGACAACACTATACATGTATAGTGTTGTCTCAAAGATATATTAACACTCCTACCCCCTCCCATAATATATTCCAAAGATTCCTGGGCCATGTGAACATATCAAGGAATATCACAGTGGCACACTATACTGACAATATTGTACTAACTGAGCTGGATAAGCAAGAAGTGGCTGGTACATTGGAAGAACTGGTAAGACACCTGAGTTCCAAAGAGGGGAGATAAACCCTATAAAGTTTCAGAGGCCCAAACAGATTGAAATTTTTGTGTCCAGTGGGACATGCTGGGACATTTCCTGTAAAGGACAAATAATTGTGTCTTGCATCTCCCACCATGAAGATGAAAACATAACCCTTGTTAATATCCACCTGGGAGCATCCACCATGGAAGAATTTCTATACAAATAGGTGGACAAAATGACTTGGCCAGTTGACATTGGCCAGTTTCTGTCATTAGCCATGCCACTGTTAGCACAAGAGAACCCAAACAGAACAGCTGTGGTGGCAAGGATGGAGGCTATATCTGGCTTAATAGCATGGGTTCTGACTTAACAAAACTAATCGAGCTACTGCTGCTACCAAATGTCCAACCTGACAATAACCCTAAGTCCCTGAGATCACATGTCACTGGAAGAGACCAATCAGCAACTTGGTGACAATTTGACCACATCATATGCCTACCAGGTATAGGTTTGCCTGCAGGGCCTTAGTCAACACTACTATCCGAGGGCTTAGAGTATTTAATTCACCACCAGCATGGATCCCAGATAACATCATGCCAGACCAATGGACTCATTTATAAAAAGAAGTGCAGGGCAAGGCACATGATCAAGAGTTCCACGGGTCATATCATAAACCATACCATCCAGAAGCTGCCCACCTGATGAAGAAATGCAATGCCTATACAAGGTGCAACTAAAGTGCCAGTACAAAGACAATTTTCCTGCTGTAAACAAGAAATATAAAAAGATTCCCGAGCTTTTTTTTAAAAAGACACTGATATGGCTTGGATTTGTGGCCCCTCCCAAACTCATGTCAAATTCTTATCCCCAGTGCTGGAGGAGGGGCCTGGTGAGGAGGTGATTCAATCATGGTAATGTATTTCCCCCTTGCTGCTCTCATGATAGTGAGTGAGTTCTCACAAGATCTGGTTGTTTAAAGGTGTGTAGCACCTCCTCCTTCACTCTTTCTTTCTCCTGCTCCCACCGTGTAAGACATGTTTGCTTCCCCTTCACCTACTGTCATGATTGTAAGTTTCCAGAGGCCTCCCAGTCATGTTTCCTGTACTGCCTGCAGAACCTCTTTTCTTTATAAGTAACCCAGTTTCAGATATTTATTTATAGCAGTGTGAGAACAGACTAATACAGACATATTACAAATAGTAGAGTAATAAGAATGAAGGCTGATGTATCAGAAGGAAATAGGGAGAACAGTAGACAAAAATTCATGTTCAAAATGCTGACTTAAAAAATAACAATCTAGGCTTCAATATCCAGTGAAAATAACAACAATTTCTAGTGAATATAAACAGAATAAAAAAGAATAATCATATGACCACCTCAGTAGACACCTTTACCCAAAGGCATCATAAGATACCCAGTCATTTTTGGAGAAGGTGTTCCTAGCTATCAATGTCCTATTTCCATACTCAAGATGATGTATTAATCCTTTATTCCTTCATGAAGCTATTACCTTTTAGAAAAACATTTTCTCCAAGATAGCGCAGGCTTGTTAAGAAACTGCAGTTTCCCAGATCACATATTTCTATGGAACCAAATTTTAAGTATGTGACATTTGTTACTGACATTTTACTATCTTAAAGGCATTTCTGTGTATGAAAAATTTAATTTTATTTTGTTCTAATAAGTATTATGTTGATTAAACATGTAAAACTTTTTAAAGTATCTCAACCTATAAATCCTATTTTGTCAAGTATTAAAATCATTATGTTTTTTGACTTTTTCTTTGATTAATGTACAATTAATCCAAGTTTACAAATGATATCTTCCCTACTCATTTGATGCGATTTAATGTCAATATCCTTAGATATTTTAAGTATAGTTACATATTTAATATATCTGATTCTCTCAAATGTTTCAAATTTCTAACAAAGCAGACTCGCTAATTAGAATAAACTCTCCCAATGACTTAAATCACACTCATAAATACAAACTGAAACTTAGATATTTAGTAGCTCAAATCCCCTTAAGCATCTTAAGTCACAGCACCCATAAAGCAACATAATGACTGGAAAATGTTTCACCGCATCCCTATAAACACAACATGCACACTTTATACCTATTTTTTTCCACATGTTCCTGGGGTTACAAGTTTACTCAACCAAACAAGGAAAGCAAAATCATCACCTAAGTTCCAGCAGAAGTTACATTGTCAGAAACCAGGACTGGCAGTCAAAGAAGGAAGAATGCAGCAGAGGGCACCAGGGGAAGGAAGAAAGTCCGTGAGAGACAAAAAAGAGAGAGATGCAATTCCTTTATTGCATGTAGAGATTACTAAACAAAGCTCTTGAAAAGAGATGCACTGCAGGAATCTAGGCATCACTTTAATTGTAAAACTGATTTTGTGGTCCAAGAGCACCTACGTGGAAATGAAAAAAAAATACCTTTTCAACACCCTCACCATCTAAAAGGTAAAGTACAGTATCTACAACCACTGCATGAGCATTCAGACAGCATATAGGCCTGAGATTCTATCAGTAGTAAAATCAGCATTTCTGATGCCCAAATTCACTCTTGTTCCATTTTGACTGGGGGCATATAAAATACCATTAATACGGAACTAAAAATTAAAATTACAAATAAGCATTATATGGGTTTTAGGCTAGTTGAGATGCTAGTGACCTGGAACTGACCCAGAGACCAAAATGTAATTATAGGGCTTGATTTAGCAGCAGCAGCCTTTTCCATTTATTAACCCCTAATATTCATACGGAGCTGTTATGCCATCCCCCATCTCCAACACCCACATGCTAATTTAGGATAATGGATTGTGGCAGAGACCTTGTTCTCTGCTAAACTGCTGTGGTTAATGGAGAGTCCAGGCCTCAAAAATAGTTTTGCCATCATACCGTATCATAATTTCTTACTAGATGAAACACTTCGTTTAAACAGGACAGTCTTAGGCTTTGCCTAAAAGTTTAGTTACTAGAACACAAGAAAGTTAATGTAGGTCTTTCTCAATCGAGCTTTTCCTAGTGGCTGTTAGTCAGAAAAATATAGGCTGGACAAACATTTTAACTCTTTCTCTCTCTTTCCTTTTTCTATCTGATGTGCTCAGTCTTGCCTAAAGATAATAACTGCTCATCTTAGATCTGACTCATGGATGGGTCAGAATAAACTTCTAGTTTTAAGAGATACAGAGAGTTGAATGGTGTCATTGCCAATTTTTTTACCTTGTTATTGTTCTTCTAATATTTAAACATGATGTCATGAGCTGCCTTCCCTGCAGATGGCACTGTTTAATGGGTTTAGAGGAAGGAAGCCACAGGGCCATTTGGAGGGAAAAAAAAGTCTGGGGTGAATTGTTATTCACTCATCTAACAAATATTTGAGCATCTCCTCCCATTTTTCATTGAATCTAAGCTTTAATTATACCAGTAGTTTTCATACAAAGATTAAGGAAACTTTATATCTTTAAGATTAAAGAAACTACCAATGAATCAGGCACAATTTACTACTTAGTCTTTGAATCATTTTATAAAAATTGAAAGAGCTCTTATGGACATTTTTAATCATATCACTCTTGTGCTGCATACAAAAGCAAGTATAAACAAAATTAATTGGTTAAAGTAATCCTAAAATATTTTTACAGTGAGTCTCACTCTTCTAAATCACTTCTTGTATCACCGTCATCAATGTTCCTGTTTCCCCACAAATATATGTCTGAGACATCACCACCATTGGTGATGCAATATCTCTTAAAAGAATGCTTCATTCTTCTCTCCAGGTTGTATGTCAATTGGTGGTACTTATTTCTCAAATTTTCATGCCAGCACTCTCTGACCTTACCAAAAGGGGCCAACAGAAAGTTTCAGACCCAAGTTCTCCATGTGCAAATGATGACAGCTACAGCATTCCTGTCCACTGACCAATCATTATATATAGCTGACTATAAACTTTCTAGAATTCTGATTTTTTTACTGTGTAAAAAACTGTCCATGTTAGAATGGATGAAATATATCACGTGCCAGTTCTGTTCTATGCACTGGAAATCTCATGTAGGTGACACAATGAAAGAATACAGACAATAAAAAATAAGGAACTTATATATCACATTACATGGTGATAAATACTATGAAAAAATAAGGTAGGTGAGAAGTTTAATGTGGTACAGACGATAGGATTTTAGGGAATTTTTTTAGTCAGGGAAGGTCTCACTAAGAAGCTGAAATTTAAGCAGAGTTCTTTAATTGTCAAGAGAACTGATCACAGAGGGAAAGTGGTGACATGGTTTGGCTGTGTCCCCACCCAAATCTCATCTTGAACTGTAACTCCCACAATTCCCACATGTTGTGGGAGGAAACTGGTGAGATGTAAGTGAATCATGGGGGCAAGTCTTTCCTGTGCTGTTCTCATGATAGTGAATAAGTCTCACAAGATTTGATGGTTTTAAAAATGGGAGTTTCCCTGTACAAGCTCTCTTCTCTTGCCTGCCACCATGTGAGACCTGCCTTTTACCTTCCATAATGATTGTGAGGCCTCCCAGCCATGTGGAACTATAAGTCTATTAAACCTCTTTCTTTTGTGCATTGCCCAGTCCTGGAGCATGTTTTTATCAGCAGCATGAAAATGGGCTAATACAGTTAATTGGTACCAGTAATTTGGGGCAGTGCTGAAAAGATACCTGAAGATGTGGAAGCAACTTTGGAACTGGGCAACAGGCAGAGGTTGGAACAGTTTGGAGGGCTCAGAAGAAGACAGGAAAATGTGGGAACATTTGGAACTCCCTAGAGACTTGCTGAATGGTTTTGACCAAAATACTGATAATGATATGGACAAGGAATTCCAGGCTGAGGTGATCTCAGATGGAGATGAGGAACTTGTTGAGAACTGGAGCAAAGGTGACTCTTAACATTTTAGCAAAGAGACTGGCAGCATTTTGCCCCGCTCTAGAGATTCGTGGAACTTTGAACTTGAAAGAGATGATTTAGGGTATCTGGCAGAAGAAATTTCTAAGCAGCAAAGCATTCAAGAGATGATGTGCATACTGTTAAAGGCATTCGGTTTTATAACAGAAGCACAGCATAAAAGTTTGGAAAATTTGCAGCCTTACAATGTGATAAAAAGAAAATCCCATTTTCTGAGGAGAAATTCAAGCCAGCTGCAGAAATACACACAATTAATGAGGAGCCAAATGTTAATCCCCAAGACAATGGGGAAAATGTCTCCAGGGCACATCAGAGTTTTTCATGGCAGCCCCTGCCATAACGGGCCCAGTGGCCTAGGAGGAAAAAGTGGTTTTGTGGGCTGGGGGCCCAGGGTCCCCATGCTGTGTGCAGTGTAGGGACTTGGTGCCCTGCATCCCAGCCACTCCAGCCATGGCTGAATGCAGAGTTTGGGCATGGCTGCAGAGGATTCAAGCCCCAAGCCTTGGCAGCTTCCATGTGGTGTTGAGCCTGTGAGTGGACAGAAGTCAAGGACTGGGATTTGGAAACTTCCACCTACATTTCAGAAGATGTGTGGAAACATCTACTTACCCAGGCAGAAGTTTGCTGCGGGGGCAGGGCCTTCATAGAGAACCTCTGCTAGGGCAGTGCAGAAGGGAAATGTGGGGTCAGAGCCCCCACACAGAGTCCCTACTGGGGCACCACCTAGTGGATCTGTGAGAAGAAGGCCACCATCCTCCAGACCCCAGAATATTAGATCCACCAACAGCTTGCACTGTGTACCTGGAAAAGCCACAGACACTCAATGCCAGCCCATGAAAGCAGCCAGGAGGGAGGCTGTACCCTGCAAAGCCACAGAGGCAGAGCTGCCCAACACTGTGGGAGCCCACCTCTTGCATCACTGTGACCTGAATTTGAGACATAGAGTCAAAGGAGCTCATTTTGGAGCTTTAAGATTTGACTGCCCTGCTGGGTTTGGGACTTGCGTGGGGCCTACAGCTCCTTTGTCTTGGCCAATTTCTCCCATTTGGAATGAATGTATTTACCCAATGCCTGTACCCCCATTGTATCTAGGAAGTAACTAACTTGCTTTAGATTTTACAGAATAATAGGCAGAAGGGGCTTGCCTTGTCTGAAATGAGACTTTGGACTGTGGACTTTTGAGTTAATACTGAAATGAGATAAGACTTTGGGGGACTGTAGGGAAGGCATGACTGGTTTTGAAATGTGAGGACATGAGATTTGGGAGGGTCCAGGGGTGGAATGATATGGTTTGGCTGTGCCCCCACCCAAATCTCATCTTGAATTGTAACTCCCAAAATTTCCAAGTGTCATGGGAGGAACCTAGTGGGAGGTAAGTCAATCATGGGGGAGGGTCTTTCTCATGCTGTTCTCATTATAGTAAATAAGACTCACGAGATCTGATGGTTTTAGAAACGGGAGTTTCCCGCACAAACTCTCTTGTCTGCTGCCATGTGAGATGTGCCTTTCACATTCTGCCATGATTGTGAGGCCTCCCCGCACACGTGGAACTGTAAGTCTATTAAACCTCTTTCTTCTGTAAATTGCCCAGTCTCAGGTATGTATTTATCAGCAGCATGAAAACAGACTAATACAGAGGGCCAAGGAGAATTCTAGGCAGAAGGAACATCAGATGCAAAGGTTCTAAGGCAGGAGCATGCATTCAATGAATGGCAAGGACATCGGGTAATTAAAGTTGAGTTAGGAGGATGGAGCAGCAAGGTATATAAGGGATGGCACTTTCTAGCCCTCTTCCCTGGGAGACAATACAGAGTGCTAGGGCTTTGTGGGCCATAATAAAGACTATATGACTTTTACTATGAGCTGGATAGATATAGAATGAGGGGTCTTCTGCAGAGGATGCCATGATCTAACTTGGTGTTATAGATTGAATTGTGTCTCCCAAAAAGATATATTGAAGTCTTAACCCCTAGTACTTTAGAATATGACCTTGTTTGGAAATAAGGTCATTGCCTATGTGATTAGTTAAGATGAGGTCACGCAGGAGTAGGGTGGCCCTTAATCCAATGTAACTGATGCCCTTATAAGAAGAAGGAGCACAGCCTTGTGAAGACACAGACACACAAAGGAAAGCACCATGTGGTAAGTGGCAGAGATTGCAGTGATATGGCTGCAGGGTAAGGAAGCTGAGGATTGGAGGAACCGTCAGAAATTAGGAAGAAGCAAGAAAGGACTCTACTAAGATTCTCAGGGGAATCATGGCCCTGCTGACACCTTTATTTTGGACTTCTAGACTTCAGAACTGTGAAAGAATAAGCCCCCCAGTTTTTTTAAGCACCCTGTGTTGTTTTAAGCCCCCCCCCCCATTTGCGGTGCTTTGTTACAGCAGTTTTGGAAAATAAATACACTGGGTATTAACAGAATGGCTCTGGCTGCTGTCTTGAGAATATTTAATAGATTCACAAGGACCGAGGAAAAAATGCCAGTTAGGCGGCAGCTGCAATTATCTGAGAAATACAGCAGCCTGTCACAAGTTAGTAGTGGTGGAAGCCACAGAACTTTCTGACAGACTGAATATGGTGTAGAGATGAACACAGCTGCCATGTACTGAGATACAGGAGGGGAGCCAGGAGGGGATCCAGGAGGGGAGCAGGCTGGGGCTGGGGACAAAATTATAAATTCAGTTCTGAACTTTTTTTTTTGAGACAGCCTCTTGCTCTGACACCAGGCTGAAGTGCAGTGGCGTGATCTGGGTTCACTGCAACCTCCGCCTCCTGGGTTCAAGCGATTCTTCTGCCTCAGCCTCCTGAGTAGCTGGGACGACAGGCATGTGCCACCACATCCAGTTAATTTTTGCATTTTTAGTAGAGACAGGGTTTCACCATGTTGGCAGGATTGTCTCTATCTCTTGACCTTGAGTGATCTGCCCGCCTTGGCCTCCCAAAGGCTGGGATTACAGGCATGAGCCACCACGCCTGGCCTCAGCTCTCAACTTCTTAAGATGCTAGCTACTTCTCAGTTGCAGTTGGAGATGCCGATTAGGCAATTCTTTTAGAGTTTATCCTGTTATTTCTCCTGGTTCTACAACCTGAGTTGTTTGTTTGTTTGTTTTCTCCTTTTTATGGCCTGTAAGTATTCTCTGCCACCACTCAAACTAGATGCTCCACTGACCACACTTTGAGGAACACTAGCAATAGGATCACAAAATCACAATTGGTGGGCCAGGCACTAGGCAAATGTGTCATGTTATTGCCAGGGTGCACCATTGTCAAAAGCTAAAGGTGCCTGGCAGGGTGGCTCACGCTTGTAATCCCAGCATTTTGGGAGGCCGAGGTGGGTGGATCACCTGAGGCAGGAGTTCAGACCAGCCTGGCCAACATGGTGAAACCCCGTCTCTAATAAAAGTACAAAAAAATCAGCCAGGTGTGGTGACAGGCACCTGTAATCCCAGCCACTCAGGAGGCTGAGATGGAAGAATCACTTGAAACCAGGAGGCAGAGGTTGTGGTGAGCCGAGATCGCGCCACTGCACTCCAGCCTGGGCATAACAGAGCAAGACTCTATCTCAAAAAAAGAAAAAAAAAAAAAGTAAGTTAAAGGAGAATGGCCTGTCTTTGTGCCACTGCCACATCCAGCCCTCTCTGCACTGCCTACTAAGCAAGTCTCATCTCATGGCAGCTCCCCTTTCTCTCCATGATCCCACTATACACTTTATCTTGCACCACCTCACATACATCACCACCTCAGGGCTCCTGTACCTTCTGTTCCCACTGCCTGGCACTTGCCTCCCATCCACTCCCCTGCACGTCATCCAACTCAACTCCTACTTTTGCCGAAGATCTTAACTCATCATTTCCCAAGGAGAATGGTCCTTCTAGAGTGGGTCAAGCCTCCTGTTGAAGTGTCCACATTTCCCTGTACTCTGATCCTTAGCAGTTTACATATGGAGGATTCAATTAATGTCTGTCTGCCCAACTAGACTGCAAACTTCCCTAAGACAGGAATCACACCCTTTTGAATTCCAAGCACTGAGCATGGTACCTGACATGTCACGAGTATTCAAGTATTTTCTGAATGAGTGTGAGAGTGAAAAAAGGAAGTAATGAATGAATCCTCCAATTAGTCCATGGCAGCCTCCCAAAAAAATAATTCTCCAGGTTCAAAGGAAGAGTTGAAAACACGCTGATGGCACTTGAGTTCTCTCTTTAGCCAGAGTTTCTTTAGCTACCTGAGAGAGATCGCTCACACCTCACCAGATCACAAAATTTTGTGACAGCCTTAGAGGAACAGTCAGACCTTTGGTGTCAAAGGGAGGAAGATTTAAAGTAGAAGTTTGATCATAGCATTAAAATGGAAAATGAAGGAAAGAAGATGGGCTAAGAAGACAGTTCAAAAGAATTCAGGAAGGTGTTAAAACGAAGGATGAGGCATAAACCAAATAGAGTGATGAACTTGGAAAAAACACCATTTTCCAAAGACATTAACCAGTTAACTTGTCAGACTGAGACCCTCTGGTCTTGGATATTAGCAACAAATGATCCTGTCAATAACACCAGACTAGAAACCCCATCCTTTGGCAGTCATGCAATCAAACCACCATAAACCCAAGTTTCTCACCTACCTGACAATAGCCCAGAAGTAGTAAAAACCAAGGAAAGAAAAAGAATCCACCCTTTTAACCACAGAGAGGTCTTCATCTTGCTAAAGCTCACAGCAAGGACTGTTCAGGAAACAGAAGGAGGTTAAGGTTTGGGACGCCTCAAGTTATTTTATGCCTGTCACATTGTTCAAGTATAAGAAATTCCCTCCTACAGCAAGCACACACGAAAAGAAAACTTTTACACCACTATCACTTAGCCTCTAGAAAAATAACATTTTATGACAACTTTGGTACTAAAAAGTAAATGTGCATCCCATACAATTAAATGGCTGCTTTCTGTGCCCATGAATCTCAAGCCTTCTTGGGGACTTTTGAAATACCTGAGAGGATATCATGCACAGGTCTACTGACTCACAGGGCCCTTTGTGGGATCAGTTTAGGGATGCAATAGAGCTTTGTCTTCATTGACGGAGTTCTTTGATAATGCACTTGAAGTCGTTATTTCAAATTTAAGGTGAGTCCTCCAGAAAGGTCAGTATGCCGACTCATGGAAATAGAGTAGTGGTTACCAGACTTGTGGGGATGGACACAGGGAAAGGGGAGATATATTAGTCAAGGGGTACAAAATTCAGCTAGGAAGAGTAAGTTCAGGTGTTCCATTTGCACAGCATAGTGACTGTAGTTAATAATAATGTATTCTATATTTCGAAGTGACTAAAATATCAGATTTTAAATGTTCTCACCACAAAGAAATGATAAGTATGTGATAGATATGTTTATTAGCCTGATTATATCATTCCATAATGTATACAGGTATCAAAACATCACATTGTACCCCACAAATATATATAATTATTTACCAATTAAAAGTAAAATTAAAAAAGACAAAAACTGCATGATTTCATTTATATATAGAATATTAAAAAGTCAAACTCATAGAAGCAAAGTGTAGAGAAATGGTTTCCATGGGGCGAGGGTGGGAGGAAAGGGACTGGGGAGATGTTGATCAAAGGATACAAAATTTCAGTTAGACAAGAGGAATAAGTTCAGGAGATCTATTGTACAACGTGGTGACTATAACAATGTCACAATGTACTGCGTACTTGAAAATTGTATACAATTATATAATTATTAATAACAAGGTATTGTATACTTGAAAATTGCTGAGCATTTTACTATATTTTCTTTTTTGACAACTAAATATTGTACATGTTTATCATATACAACATGATGTTTTAAAACATATATGTAGTCTGTGGCCACACCACCCCAAACGTGCCTAAAATATGTATTAGTTTGGTGCAAAAGTAATTGCAGTGTTTTGCCATTACTTTCAATGGCAAAAAAACAAAAACAAAAAAAACGCAATTACTTATGCATCAACCTAAAATACGGAATGACTAAATTGAGTTAATTAACATACCTCGTACGCATTTCCTCATACACTTACGCTTTGCAGCAAAAAACATTTAAAACCTTCTCTCAGTGATTTTCAAAATACAATACATTGTTATTAACTGTAGTCACCATGTTGTACAATATATCTCTTGAAATTATTCCTCTCATCTACTTGAAATTTAACAGAGGAGGTTTTAAATGTTATGACTACAATAAAGGTTAGTATGTGGAACTACGAATATGTTAATTAACTCAATTTAGCCATTCTACAATGTATACATATATCAAAACATTACTTTGTATACCATAAATATATACAATTTTTGTCCATTAAAAATAAATAGGAGGCAGGACTAGATTGCAGCTCTGGACAGAGCAGCATGCGGAGGCTTATGCTGTGAATTTAAGCTCCAGATCAACGGCCACTCCGAACAAGTAGCTAAGTATCCACCACATTTTTAAAGTTGCATAAAAATATATTATAGAAATATATGACTAACCCATGATCTCTTGGTGAATACTTCAGCAATTTTCATATTTTCATTATTATACATTAATATCCTAAAATATATTTTGTTGGACATGTATATAACTGTTTCCACAGAACAAAGTCCATTGCACCTGGCTCATCCATTGATTCTAATTAGCCAATAATTACATAGTATTTCATTACCTATTTAGTTCTGTTCCTGAAGTTTCTTTGCTCTTTTGAGTATCTATTCTTGCATCACTATTGAAGTGTGTAAACACTCTAGTTTCATAATATATTTTAATATAGAAAAAAGCCTTGCTTCTTTTTAAAAAAATTTATTGGAACTTCTGCCATGTCTATTCTTTTGAATCAACTTTACAACCATTGTATTAGTTTCCCCCAAAAGTTCCCATTGTTATTTTTATTGGAATTCCATAAAATTTTTAGATTTATTAAAGAAAATTTGGTGTATTTACATAGTATTTCCTATCCAGTAGCAATGTATTATCTCTCTTTATTCAATCTTGTTATATTCCAGATTTTTTAAGACTTCCTCTTTAAAGGTGCTGCATGTGTCTTATATTTGTTTTCTAAATGTTGTACATTTGTTTGCTACTGTGACCCAAATTTCATTTCTGCAATATTTGTAACCTATAACAAACATGAAACGTACTTATTATGCTTGTGATCATTGTATGTAGTTTCTATATATAGTACATATCATACATATCATGCATTTTCTATATTTTATGTTTAATATGCATGTATATTAAGTACATTAATTCTATTGACTGTCATTACTTTTAAAAGGATAATTTACTGATTTCTCTTCCTATTTTAAATTTACTTAAAAGCCAGTCCCTTTGGCTGTTCCAGATATGTATATTACTATAAAAAAATTATTTTGCCTCATTCTTTTAAATGTAAGACAGACATTGAATTACCTCAACTATCATAAGCTGATGGCTTTCTGTGACTAAACTCTGTCACCCAGTGATTGGAGCGATTAGATACTGAAATCAGATGACTCTGGAGACTTGTTACATGGTTTCCTACTCATTGCAAATGATGCAGCACCTTATATGAGGAAGCTTCAAGCCAGAATGGCACGGGGGAGCCTATTCTCCTGGAAGGTTCCATAGGTAAACTCCCTGGAGTGTCTGGAGCTACTTACATGAATATATCAGGCAATGGTAGGGCAAAGCAAGCAAAGTATGTTCCACTTCTACACATGGCCAGTTTCTTAAAAGAGTAAAGGGTCAAAAAGTAGAAAGATACAACATGAATAGTTGGCAAAGAATGTGATGTTTTGTGTTACATGTTCTCTGAAGGGCCATCACAGACTCACAGAGCTCCTTAGAGAAACGGAAACTTCAAGGCAGACAATAAAGCAAATACTCCCAGAGTCCGCCTGAGTGTGAGGGGAAGTTCAGGGCTTGGCAACCAAAACGGCTGTCCTGCAGTCAGCAAGTATTTTGGAACTAGTATGCAAAAGAGAAGTAACATGTATTGAGCAGCTACCATATGACAGTCATTTTGCTTCATTTATTCTATTATCAAAGATCAAATATTGATGACTCTTTCCTATTATTATTGCTTTTTAAATGTTTTATAACTAACATTAAAAAGCAGGAAATTTTATCTAAACTTCTGCATTCTTTTCAAAATTAGAAGATGTACATTTGTGCTTTGGCTAAATATGGACTATACCCTCAAAAAATGGTTTAGGCTTTCCAAACTACCTCAGTTTTCATCATTTTTCTTTTTTTTTATGTTACCTACCTAGACACTATTTATTTCTGAAATTTTTATTATTTTATAACTCTATCTTTCAAAAATGGAAGATATGTACATAAATGTATAAGATATAGATAACTTCCCATGGATGGGGCTAATCCAGGGGGGTGGGGAATCAATGGAAGTGCTTTTTTTCTCTCTTTAGAACTTTTTTATATATATTTACTTTTTTCTGTTTTAAGGTCCCCTTTAATGTATCAGCTCATTTTGAGAGATCTCACTTACCAATGGTTCTTGAGTTTTCAGGTACTTTATGCAAATGTTGCAGCCTCCTTAAACCAAATATCTATTAAACTACATACAAAAATATCTGCAAAGGCATTTTTGTAGGAATTCTAGCAATAACCACACATTGAAGTAAAAATATAATACAGAACACAGCTTGGCAGAGACAAAATAATCCATGCTTACTATAAGCAAATGTTAGTGTGTAGGATGAGCTTCAACAAAAACAAAGGCTATTTTCAGCACACTTTTTCAATCAGTAGTTAATCCAGGCAAGGCTGCTAATGAGGTAGTTCAACGTCATTCCCCCTAACTTAGTGGTAGTAGAAAATGAAAGATTACGGCTATTCAACTAAGCCAACAGGAAAATCATGACTCTCCACCTCTAAGCTATTTCTGGATCCTTGTGAAGAATTTGCAAACTCCCTGATGCTCTCCCTTTAGGCACATGGAATATTTTCACCAACACAAAAAAAACAGTACTGATTCTGACATTGCAAGCACAGCACAATTCTCAATTATTTCCCATAGGTGAAGCTTTCACCAAAGGCCATGCTACTTTGTTCTGAATCCCTTTCAGGACATCACTATTTCCTCTTTTATCTTTGCCTAGAAATGTAATGTTTGGCCAAAGAAGGAAAAGGGAAAGTAAGAAGCAGGGATGAGTGAGAGACAAACAGCAGGAAAAGGAAACAGGTGGGAAACTGAACACTGCAACTTTCTCACAACCCCTGACAGGGTGTGTCATGGAGCATGCTCATTACTTAACAGTACAATGAGATTCCAGAACATCAGCCCAATCCCTAGTCTAACCTGGGCATAAAATTGCATGCTAAAAATAAAATACATTTTTCCCCAAATAACTTATTTAAAATTATGCATGACAATCACGTGGAAATTAAGACCAAACTGCAATATGCTTTTCATTTCCAATGTACAAAGAGTTTTGTTCCTGAGAATGGCAAATTCTAAATAAGTAAAACAAATATGGCATTTATTTAAATAGACTGGGTCACAGATTAATCTTAATTAAGTGGTGTTAATTGTTGGGAGAGAAAATGTTCTATCAGAATTGCTGTAAGAACTTTTGAATGTTCTTGACATGCATGTATTTAAAGATATACTAAAAAGATTTTTAGTTTAACAGTTTTGGGTTACAGCTCCAGGGATGGGGGCAGGGATGATTGACTACACGTTTGATATGTGTCTTATTAATCATAAGGTTCTTTCCCGCATAGCAAAGTACACATAAATGCAAAGCTTTAGTGCTTGGCTGACTGTAATAGGACATCTGCATAAAAGGAATAAACTTAACACCTCAGCCAATAAGCCAGAAGATATTATGCTGCACAAATGTGCAGTTTTTACTGTGTTGCCCAGGCTACAGTATTATTTTTCAAGTTTTGGGTTTTCTTTTATACCATGCATTTATTTCCCTCTGAATTAATCACAGGTATTTTCTTTAACATAAGCTATTTTAAATATAAACTTCATTCCTGAATATCTTCAGATACATTCTGTTAGTTCAAATAAACTCAGGCAGACATTAATCCAATTTAAATAACTACATATGAATGAGGCCACAGTATTATTCAATCCAGAGTGTGTCATTTCCATTCAAGAAGGCTTGCTATGCATAAATATATTTTCTGTTCTGATGCTTTCACTTTTGAAGTGCTCCCTTCAAAGGACGTAAAAAAAATATTAAATAAAGGAGCTTTCAAAACGTTCCGTTAGGCTATGATTCGAGGGGGAGATGAGTGGAAATGGCTATTGATAGTTACATGACTGGAGATCTTTGTGGTATTGCGTGAAAGTATAAATTAACTCCAGCAAACTCATTTTTCCCTGAAACTTTTGGTGTAAAAGTATATATTATTTTGAGACAGGGTCTTGCCCTGTTGCCCAGGCTGGAGTAAGGTGGTGTGATCTCGACTCACTGCACGCTTAACCTCCCGGGCTCAAGCGATCCTTCCACTTCAGCCCACCTGAAAGTAGCTAGGACTACAGGTGCGTGCTACCACTCTTAGCAAATTTTTATATTTTTTGACGGAGACAGGGTTTCGCCATCTTGCCCGGGCTGGTCTCGAACTCCTGGGCCCAAGCGATCTGCCCACCTGGGCCTCCCGAAATGCTGGGATTACAGGTGTGAGTCACTGCACCCAGCCTTTTATTATTTTCAAAGTTTATTCTGCTTTTACTGAAATGCAACAAATATTTATTGAGCACCTGCTATATTATTATATAGTCCATTCCTACCAAGCTGTTACAGACATTGATGATCTTATTGAAAGATTCTCCCCAGGGTCTGAAAGCTTAAGGGGATGAGTAACTCCTCCCTCCTCAGGCCCAGTCCCAAGGCGCGAGGCCACTTGCGCCAGCAGTGTACCTCAGCAAGATAGCAGAAGCAGGAAGTGAGCTGGCCCAAAGACACCTACCCCCTGGAGTTGGAGAGAGAGGCCATCCGGGTACCACGTAGCAGTTACGTCAGACTGGGACACTTCCTGTTTATAGGAAACTATAAAACACCTGCCCTGACCTCCCTTGGGGCTGACGCCATTTTAGGCCTCAGCCCGTCTGCCCCCCGTGCTCATTAAAACAGCCTGTTGCTCCACACCACCTTGCGGTGTTTATTGGCACGTTCTCGGGTTTCTAACCAATACAAGAGCCTTGTACTTATCTCTTCGTTTGTGTGTGTGTGTGTGTGCGCGCGCATGTGTGACACTGTATATTTTTGGTTAGTTTGCTTGTGAAGCAGCTTGGAGAAGTCTTATCTACTTTTTATCCGTTGGTTTTTATAGAGCATCTCAGAAAGTGGACACAGAAATCGCAGATCTGCCATTAGTATTTCTTCTTTGAAGACACTGGAGATTCATTTTCTTGAGTGGCATTGCCATGTTCATTCAGTGAAAACTTGTGGGGTATAGAAATGGAACAGAGAGTTTCAAGCAGTTCTGCAGAAACTGTACGTTGGACTCCAGACTTCATTGTCCTTAGGTATGGAAACTATCACCTAGTTTGCATTCTTCATGACTGAGGTTAACTTAAAAATGATAGGAAAGCTTTCCTATGCTTCAGGTAGGAGACAAATTTACTTTTGTAGAATTTGTGGCTGAGAAAGGCAGCCAGGGCTGGACTGAAGAACACATATGTCACCACTATTCACCAAGTTGTGGAACCCAAAGGTAACAGCCATGGAAATGTAGATCAGATCTGCTAAGTAGTTAGGGGAAGAAAACATTCAAACCAGTCTCCAAATGGGATTCTGTGGTTACAGTGAATGACCACTCCTGCTTTATTTACCCTGAGATTGCCGAGAATGACATGGCACTTACACTGATGGGCAGATGGCCAAATGAATATCATCATCCCGAGAATATGGAACCACCGCGCTTGCATCAACAGCTTTTTCCCTATTACATAGGCATTCCTGCCATCCACTGGCACTTGGCTCAGCACAGGTAGGCTGACAAGGACATAGTAGACAAGTCCAAAACAGTATTGCACGACGTGAGTCGTGCCATTAGAGAAGACACTGACGTAGAAGCCCTCTTCGTAAGCTGTGCAGCCACGGAAATACCAGCACTAAGAATGCAGACAGCGCCAGCTTCCCTCCCTGGAACTGTGCTGCCCTGAGAATTCTGAGCAAACCATAAAGCCAGCTTGGAAAAAGATGCTCCCAGGAACAGAGATGGAGTAAGGCACCAAAGCAGGAAGCCATTCCACAGCACTGAGATGATATAGAAGTGGGAAAAGTAGGAAAAAATATCTCTTGGGGACATCAAAGGCGCGGCAGGCGGAAGGGCGCGGCGGCCCCCCAACACTTGGTTTTCCCAAAGCAGATCAGGTCCTGGAAGAGCGCGCGGCCCAGGAGCAGGCCGGGCGGCAGGAGCTGCAGCAGCAGGGTCAGCAGGAAGGCAGCGGCCAGCGTGAGCCACAGCGAGCGCAGCAGCGGGTTCAGCGCCCAGAGCTCGGCTCTCCCGGAGGAAGCCATGGCCTACGCGCCCGTGTTCCGCGTTCCGGCACCGCCGCCTGGCGCGACCTCGGCTCACCGCAACCTCTGCCTCCCGGGTTCAAGCGATTCTCCTGCCTCAGCCTCCCAAGTAGCTGAGATTACAGGCATGCGCCACTACTCCCGGCTAATTTTGTATTTTTAGTAGAGGCGGGGTTTCTCCATGTTGATCAGGCTGGTCTCTAATTCCTGACCTCAGGTGATCCGCCCGCCTTGGCCTCTCAAAGTGCTGGGATTACAAGTGTGAGCCATCACGCCTGGCAATCCTCCTTTCAAGAATGAAGCACCACAGCTTTGGGACAGTGACTAGGGTTATCACTCTCTGTCTGCCTTTACCACCCCTGGCTCCCATTCTGGACTTGGTGGGCTTTTGACTTTAAGGGACAATGGAAAAACAAAAAATATTTTATGAATGAAAGTAGTAAGTTCCTTCCAAATGAATGCTATATGTGAAAGAGAGAGATTAAATACACAAACTCTATCCACTCTTGGTCCTAATTAATACAAAAATTCTTGCATGTCTTCACTGCTGAAATGGAAACTACCCACTTTTATCACCATTTTCTGAGTTTTCCAGCTTGTTTTCATTCTTAAATTACTGGGTTTTTTTGAAGAAGGACAGGAGGAGTCTGAATATACTGTTTATATTTAAAGGATGATGAAAATGTCAAGTAATGTTTTCTACGAAAGTAACAGGGATTCGTTCATTTCAAATGAGTACTAGATATGAAAGAGAGAGAGGCAGGGAGGAAGAAAGGAAGAATGAATAAGTGAACTGTAACCAACTTTAGTCCTAATTAACACACAAATCCTTACTGGTCCCCTTACTAAAATAGAAAGCAGTAGCTCTGTTGGTGCAGCAAGCCTATATGTGTTGCTTACCTGTTGTCTCACTACCAAGTGTGCCTCTCTCTGCCCTACAATGTTGGAGCCAAGAGTTCAAAAATTAGATTTTCAAGCCTCACCTTTAGGTTCTGCCAGCAGGAAACACTGATGGACATTAAAAGATGTCTATCTTCACCCAGTTATTTTCAAATAACAAATATCTAGTCAATAAACCCTATTGCCTAAGGTTTCCCAATATGAAGAATAGGATCACACAGGCAGGACTTGAGCTGAAGGTTTTGTTAGAAACATCTCAAGATCCTCATGTGCATGTTTCAGAATGATGTTCTTACTAACTGGAGAGTGGTCATTGAAATAAAGAAGGATGGTCCTAAGGGATCACTAAAGGTTTAGTTCCTAGAATGCCAAGAATAAAAACTAGTCTCACCCTATTGATCTTGAAAAAAGATACAGAAATATTCTGCTATCGCTGTTTCCCAAAGCCATGGGCCTACAGGAGGTCAAACTTTCTACTCTATTTCCTGGTTGATCTGATGGTGTTCATTTCTATCATGGATACTAAATCTTTCTTAAAGGAATTAAACAACTATGTAGAATTATTATCAGTCTACTGTATTTGAAACACGACTTGTACACTAACAGCAGGTGGAGGACAGAGACCCTTCCATGCCTACATCCCAGCCTAGGTTCTGTTTTGAGATTATAATCCAGTCATCAAGAAGTATAGCCAAAGGCACAGCACATTTTATTTGTAAGATCAACTCCACATAAAAATTATACATAGTCATTGTATTATAAGAGACTATGCACGGGTATAATGGCCTATGTTTAAAAGGGGCACTTTTTAAAAACATATGAAGCACTGGGCACTATCCCAATCCAATGTCCTCTCAGGAAGTGGCATCAAAAAGTGATAAATCTGTAGTGAGTGATTCAAAAATTAAATTTTAAGTAAGCTGTAGCAACAGAGTTTTCAGGATTGCCATGGAAGAACCTAGAATATAGCTACATTTGCACTTTCATTGACTAATGGATGAGACATATTAAGTAGAAGTGACTGATGAGATGCCTCTACCTACAGAGAAAAAAGAAAGGTAGTTAATAAAAAGTTTCCAATGTAACCCCTTGATAAACTTGGCACAGTAAACACACTGACTAATATATTTACCGGTGAACATGGAGGACCTACTATGTGCCAGGGATTAGAGGGAAGGGTTGAAAGAGTTGAAAATTTTTATTCAAGTGTCTGAGCACTATTTAAAGTGAGTGGTTTATCAACTCAGATTATGTTTAAACTATACTAGAGATTTTCATTTATTTGTCATAACTAGGGTAAAGGGAGACTTATTGACAAGACCAGGATATATGTAGACACATGGAAGTAGCATTTTTTCTAAACAGGATTGAAATGTAATGTGAGACTCATCATGTAGTTAGACACTATTTAAACAACAAATACCCTCCTTAGCAGAGATTTGAGCTTTTCCTTCCATATGTCAATATGATCATTTCTATGTGGACACTGCCATGTTTTGTCTCTTCTAAGGATCCTCACTGAGGAGTTTTGAAAATATGGAATCTGAGTCAATCCAAATAAGCTAGCATTGGTTAAGTTTCAGGGAGAATGAGAATTGGTAGAGAGAGGGTCATTTTGGAATTCTGTAAGATTGTTATGGATAGTGCTTGAAGTGGTATCCAAAGATGATGAGCTGAAAGTTTTAAAGAAGACACAATTTGCACATCAGATTACGTTTAAAAATAAACAAACCAGTAAGTCTCATTTTGTCTGAATTCATTTTTTTTCCTTTTACTTATCAGTAGTAGACTTACTACCACTGCTACCTCTCTGCCTTCTACTTGACTTTTTTTTTTAAGGATTAACAAACCTCCATTTAGGGGTGTTAGTCCAAAAAAAAAAAAAAAAAAAAAAAAGTCCTACCATAGGAAATTGTATTCTAAACAAAAAACATCAGCTCTGGTGAGCTAAATAAAATCCCCAAGACAATCTCTTACAAGTATAAACTGAGAATCCTGGCTCTTTTAGAAGTTATCATTCATAAACTACTAAAAGGTTAACAGCGTTCATCCATTGATCCTGAAGATACAGCAAAGTTTCAGGGATTTCCCCAAAAGTCATAAGGCCATAGTATATTAAGAAAACATCTAAATTATTGCTTTTTTAAAATATTTTAATACAATTATGCCCATTCAAGCCCTTTGATTTATATAAGCTATCAAAATTAGGGGGGAAAAGTTAGGTATTATGTAGAATAAAGAACAACTTAGGCTAAGATTTTTTTAATTTGATCTTAAAGGGTTGAAAACTGAGAAATTTGGCTACTATTCCTGTTTCTGCAAGCATTCCCTGATCTGCGGGGTGGCAGTTAGGTGAGAAGGTGTGTTCAAGTCCTGACTTGCCATTCCCTAGCTACATGATCATGGGGACAATCACCTCTGAGCTCTGTTTAACCCGTTTTACCATATCTTACTTGGATTTCCCAAAAGCAGGACTTGGCAAGGATATTTATGTGCAGGTGATTTATTATAGAAGTGTTCCCAGTAAGGGAATGGGAGAAAAGCAGGACATAGAAGGTAAAGACAACAACAAGCAGGAATGCTATTTAAGGCAGAGTCCTAGCCTCAGTAGGACCCTCAAGAGAGCTCCAAAGTTAAATCCTGCCTCCAAGTTTATCCCTGACTCAAGAAACAGAGCTGGCTTTTCATGCCCCCAAATCACTCAATCATGAGAGTGGGAAGTATTTGTTAAATTTCCAAGCCCGATTGGTATCACTGAAAGCCAGATCACACAGAAGCAGGGAGAGGGACAAACAGAAATAGCAAGAGGGGTCCCAGGGCATTTGGGCAGAGCATCTGTAATGGCCAAAAGGCATTGATAAATACCTCATCATTGCACAGAGAAACTATGCAAACCAACCTCGCTCCAGGGTTGTAATGATGTAAAGCTTCATATTCCAAATGTTTTCCTTTTCATTAGTTCTTAGAGGGTAAACTGTGAACCATCTGGTTCATTATACTCACCCGTATACAATACACATGAAAGGAATTTTGCCAGTGACTCCTTTGTGCATTATATTACAGTGGAGTGCTGAATAAAAAACTGTTCCATATGAGAAAACCTAATGGGACAAAAATACTTTATAAGCTGATGTCATCTCACACAGGAGTTTTAAAGACATTTGAACAATGAACAGATCAAGATAAGATGTAATCTCTTTATACTGCACCAAGGTCTCTCTGCAGAGAGCTGGAAAAAGAAAACTGATTCACCAGAAAAATTTTTAAAAAAACACCATCCAAGGCTTCTGATCATCAGTGCAATCAGTTAATATGTGTGGAAATAAAATAACAAGATTGTAATCTTGAAATGCCAGACTAGGAACAAGAGCTACAGCTTCTACTTAACAAGTTTTTTTTCTGATTTGGCTCTTAAACATTATCACAGTGCTGTATCCCAGATGTCTGAAAATATTGAACCAATTGAAGATTTGTGTTTTCTGAACACATGCTCATTGTGGAGATGTCAAAAACACTTATGTTGGTCCAGCGTGGTGGCTCACACCTGTAATCTCACCACTTTGGGAAGGTGAGGCAGAAGCAGGAGGATCACTTGAGCTCAGGAGACCAGCCTGGGCAATATAGCAAGATCTCATCTCTACTAAAAATCAAAAAACAATGAACCGGGTTGAGTGGTTCCAAGCCACTCAGGAGGCTGAGATGGGAGGATTACTTGAGTCCAGAAGGTGGAGGCTGCAGTGAGCTGTGATCATGCTGTAATCATGCCACTGCACTCCAGTCTTGATGACAGAACAAGACTCTGTCAAAAAAGAAAAAAAAGCCACTACGGTTATGGTCAAAGATTCATAATCTTAATACAGGAATAACTTCTGTAAATACATTTAGGTATATGTTTTTCTATTGATAATTTTTACAAAAATGTCGTACTGAATTACTATTTTTCAACCTGTTAAATAATGCAGCAAATATTCTCATAGAAATAAAATGTTATCAAAAAGAATGAATAGAAATATAGAATTCAATAACATGATTATTTTCCCATTGTGTTGCTATTGAAGGTTATTTTAGTTGAGTATATAAATTGTATGTAAAGTGTGGAAAATAGATATTATATGCTCCTTACTTCTCTTGGTAATTATGTATTCAATAGTGATTTCTAGTATGCAAACTAAAGACCACCAAAAAATCCACTTCTTCATAAACAATAAGAAAATGGCAGAAATTATCAAATTCAACATTTTTAAGACTCTGAATATTATCCTAAGTCTTGCAACAATTCAAGGAGCATTTATTCAAGAAAAAAATGATAGAATCTCAGTAAGAATGATAGCTTTTTGGCATTGTAACTTGTTCTATTTCAAGTTCCCTCTTCCCAGTACACAGTATCTATGAAAGCCAACAGCCTAGCAGGATCCAGAGGAAACAGATGGTTTGGAGCTCCTTAAAAGCCCCATCTTCAGAGAATTGTCATTTTTTTGACTTTTCCTGAAATCCTGGTTATTTGACTTGACTCTGAATGTGCTCAAGGGGAATAGACCTATAACAAGTAAAGAGATTGGATTAGTAACCAAAAACTACCCACAAAGAAAGTCCAGGCACCACCAGGCTCCACTACTCAATTCTATCAAACATGTAAAAAAAGAATTAGAACCAGTGCTTCACAAAATCTCCCAACAAATAGAAGTGGAGCAGAGGAGAGGCCAAGATGGTCAAGTAGAAACAGCTCCAGTCTGCAGCTCCCGCCGAGATGGAAATAAATGGTGAGTGAATTCTGCATTTCCAACTGAGGTACCCAGATTCTCTTATTGGGACTGACTAGGCTGTTGGTACAACCCACAGAGAGCAAGAAAAAGCAGGGTGGGGTGATGGTTCACCCAGGGGCTGCACAGGGAAAAGGGCCGTCCCTCCCCTAGTCAAGGGAGGCAGTGAGAGATTGTGCTACCCATCTGGGGAGCTACACTTTTCCCATGGATTTTTACAACCCACAGAACCGGAGATTACTTCATGAGCCCACACCACCAGGGCCTTGGGTCTCAAGCACAAAGCTTTGCAGACTCATGACAGCTGCTCAGGTCAGCAGCCGCTCAGGCAGGCACTAAGCTGCAGGAGTTTTTGCCTACTCCAGCAGCTCCTGGAACTCCAGTGAGGCAAGAGATTCATCCACTACTGTGGGAAGGAAACTGAAGCCAGGGTGCCAAGCAGCCTTGCTCAGCAGATCACACTCCCACAGAACCCTGCAAGCTATGACCCACTGTCTTGGAATCCCCACTGGCCAGCACAGCAGCCTGCAGTCTGCCTAAGATGACTGAGTACCTGGGGGGAGGGGCCACCACCATTACTGCAGCTCTAGTCAGCGGTTGGGGGATTCACCCCAGTGCAGTGCACCTGCTCTGCTAAGGGACAGCCAGACTGCTTCCTTAAGCAGGTCCCTGATTCCATGCCTCCTTACTGCATAAGACCTCCCAACAGGGGTTGCCAGACACCTCACACAGGAAAGTAACAGCTGGCATCTGGTCAGTCCTGCCCTGGGACAAAGCTCCCAGAGGAAGGCACAGGCAGCAATCTTTGCTGTTCTGCGGCCTCAACAGGCGATACCCAGGCAAACAGGGTCTGAAGTGAACCCCCAGAAAATGCAGCAGGCTTGCAGAAGAGTGGTCTGAATGTTCAAAGAAAAACAAACAGAAAGCAACAACATCAACAAAAAAAGACCCCACAAAAACTCCATCCAAAGGTCAACAGCCTCAAAGGTCAAAGGTAGATACATCCAAGAAGATGAGGAAAAATCAACACAAAAATGCTGAAAATTCCAAAAGCCAGAATGCCTCTTCTCCTCCAAATGATTACAACACCTCTTCAGCAAGGGCACAGAACTGGGCTGAATCTGAGATAGATGAACTGACAGAAGTAGGCTTCAGAAAGTGGGTAATAATGAACTTCGCTGAGCTAAAGGATTATGTTCTAACCCAAAGTAAAGAAGCTAAGAATCAGGATAAAAGATTACAAGAGCTTTTAACTAGAATAACCAGTTTAGAGAAAAACATAATGACCTGATGGAGCTGAAAAACACAGCACAAGAACTTTATGATGCAAACACAAGTATCAATAGCTGAATTGGCCAAAGTGGAAGAAAGAATATCAGAGCTTGAAGAATATATTGTTGAAATAAGGCAAGCAGACAAGATTAGAGAAAAAAGAATGAAAAGAAATGAACAAAACTTCTGAGAACTATGGGACTATGGAAAAAGACCAAACCTATGAGTGATTGGAGTACCTGAAAGAGACGGGGAAGATGGAACCAAGTTTGGAAAACACACTTCAGGATATCATCCAGGAGAACTTCCTAACCTAGCAAGACAGACTAACCTTCAAATTCAGGAAATCCAGAGAACCCCAATAAGATACTCCACGAGAAGATCAACCCCAAGACACATAATCATCAGATTTTCCAACGTTGAAATGAAGGAAAAAAAATGTTAAGGGCAGTCAGAGAGAAAGGCCAGGTAACCTACAAAGGTAAGCCCATCAGACTAACAGCAGGCCTCTCAGTGGAAACCCTATAAGCCAAAAGAGATTGGGGGCCAATATTCAACATTCTTAAAGAAAAGAATTTCCATCTCAGAATTTCATATCCAGCCAAACAAAGCTTCATAAGAGAAGGAAAAATAAAATCCTTTTCAGACAAGAAAATGCTAAAGGATCTCATCACCAGAAGGCCTTCCTTGCAAGAGTTCCTGAAGGAAGCATTAAATATGGAAAGGAAAAATCATTAATGACCACTACAAAAACACACTAAAGTACACAGACCAATGACACTGTGAAGCAACTACATTAACAAGTCTGCAAAATTAACCAGCCAGCATCATGATGACAGGACCAAATTCACAAATAGCAATATCAACCTTAAATGTAAATGTGCTAAATGCCCCAATTAAAAGACACAGAATGGCAATCTGGATAAAAAGACAAGATCAATTGGTGTGCTGTATTCAAGAGACACATCTCATATGCAAAGACATAAATAGGATAAAAATAAAGGGATGGAGGAAAGTTTACCAAGCAAATGGAAAGCAGAAAAAAGCAGGAGTTGCAATCCTAGTTTCTGACAAAATAGAATTTAAACCAACAAAGGTCAAAAAAGACAAAGAAGGTCATTACATGGTAAAGGGTTCAATTCAACAAGAAAAGCTAACTATCCTAAATATATATGAACCCAACACAGGAGCACCCAGATTCATAAAATAAGTTCTTAAAGACCTACAAAGAGACTTAGACCCCCACACAATAGTGGGAGACTTTAATACTGCACTGTCAATATTAGATCAGACAGAAAATTAACAAAGATATTCAGGACTTGAACTCAGCTCTGGATCAAGCAGACCTGATAGATATCTACAGAACTCTACACCCCAGAACAACAGAATACACATTCTTCTCAGCGCCACATGACACTTACTCTAAAATTCATCACATAATTGGAAGTAAAACACTCCTCTGCAAATGCAAAAGAACTGAAATATAACAGTCTCTCAGACCACAGCATAATCAAATTAGAACTCAAGATTAAGAAACCCACTCAAAACCACACAATTACATGGAAATTGAACAACCTGCTCCTGAATGACTTCTGGGTAAATAATGAAATTAAGGCAGAAATCAAGTTCTTTGAAACCAATGAGAACAAGGAGACAATGCATCAGAATCCCTGGGAGGCAGCTAATGCAGTGTTAAGAGGGAAATTTATAGCACTAAATGCCCACATCAAAAAGCTAAAAAGATTTCAAATTAACACCCTAACATCAAAACTAAAAAGAACTAGAGAAACAAGAGAAACCCCAGAGCTAGCAGAAGACAAGAAATAGCCAAGCTCAGAGAAGAACTGAAGGAAATAGAGACACAAAAAACCCTTCAAAAAAAATCAATGGATCTAGAAGCTGCTTTTTTGGAAAAAAAAAAATCAACAAAATAGGTAGACCACTAGCTAGACTAATAAAGAAGAAAATAGAGAAGATTCATATAAACACATTCAGAAATGGTAAGGGGGATACCACCACTGACCCTACAGAAATACAACCAACCATCAGAGAATACTATAAACACCTCAAACTAGAAAATCTAGAAAAAATGGATAAACTCCAGGACACGTACACTCTTCCAAGACTGAACCAGGAAGTTGAATCCCTGAATAGATCAATAACAAGTTCTGAAATTGAGGCAGTAATAAATAGCCTACCAAACAACAACAACAACAAAAGCCCAGGACCAGTTGGATTTACAGCTGAATTCTACCAGAGATACAAAGGGGAGCTGGTGCCATTCCTTCTGAAACTATTCCAAACCATTGAAAATAAGGAACTCCTCTCTAACTCATGTTATGAGGCCAGCATCATTCTGATACCAAACCCTGACAGAGATACAACAAAAAAAGAAAACTTCAGGCCAATATCCCTAATGAATATCAATGTGAAAATCCTCAATAAAATACTGGCAAACTGAATCTAGCAGCACATCAAAAAGCTTATACACCACAATCAAGTTGGCTTCCTCCCCAGGATACAAGACTGGTTCAACATATGCAAATCAATAAATGCAATTTGTCACATAAACAGAACTAAAGACAAAAACCATAGGATAATCTCAATAGATACAGAAAAGTCCTTTGAGAAAATTCAACATCCCTTCATGTTAAAAACTCTCAATAAACCAAGTATTGAAAGAACATACCTCAAAACAGTAAGAGCCATTTATGACAAACCCACAGCCAATATCAGAATGAAAGGGCAAAACCTGTATACTTTCCCCTTGAAAAATGGCACAAGACAAAGACGCCCTCTCTCAGCACTCTTATTCAACATAGCTGGAAGTTCTGGCCAGAGCAATCAGGCAAAAGAAAGAAAGGAATGGTATTCACATAAGAAGAGAGAAAGTCAAATTGTCTTTGTTTGCAGATGATGTGATCCTATATCTAGAAAACCCCATGGACTCAGCCAAAAGCTTCTTAAGCTGATAAACAACTTCAGGAAAATCTCAGGATACAAAATTAATGTGCAAAAATCACAAGCATTCCTATACACCAAAAACAGACAAGCAGAGAGCCAAATTATAAATGAACTCCCATTCACAATTGCCACAAAGAGAATAAAATGCCTAGGAATACAGCTAACAAGGGAAGTGAAGGACTTCCTCAAGGAGAACTACAAATCACTGCTCAAGGAAACCAGAGAGAACACAAACAGATGAAAAAACATTCCATGCTCTTGGATAGGAAGAATCAATGTCGTAAAAATGCCCATACTGCCCAAAGCAATTTCTAGATTCAATGCTCTTCCTATTAAACTACCATTGACATTCTTGACAGAATTAGAAAAAAAAAAAAACTATTTTAAAAATCATATGGAATGGAAAAAGAGCTTGTAGAGCCAGGACAATCCTAAACAAAAAGAACAAAGCTGGAGGCATCATGCTACCCAACCTCAAACTATACTACAAGGCTACAGTAATCAAAACAGCATGGTACTGGTGCAAAAACGGACACATTAACCAATGAAACAAAATAGAGAACTCAGAAGTAAAACTGCACATCTACAACCATCTGATCTTTGACAAACCTGACAAAAACAAGCAATGGGGAAAGGATTTCCTATTTAATAAATGGTGCTGGGAGAACTGGCTAGTCATATGCAGAAAATTGAAACTGGATCCCTTTCTTCTACTTTACACAAAAACTAACTCAAGATGGATTAAAGACTTAAATGTAAAACCCAAAACTATAGAAACCCTAGAAGAAAATCTAGGCAATACCATTCAGATCATACACATGGGCAAAGATTTTATGATGACATCACCAAAAGCAATTGCAACAAAAGCAAAAATTGACAAATGGGATCTAATTAAACTAAAGAGCTTCTGCACTGCAAAAGAAACTATCATCAGAGCAAACAGACAACCTACAGAATGGGAGAAAATTTTTGCAGTCTATCCATCTGACAAAGGTCTAATATCCAGAATCTACAAGGAACGTAAGCAAGTTTACAAAAAAAAAAACCACAAAAAAACATTAAAACATTAAAAAACAAAACAAAAAAAACATTAAAACAAAAAAAAATTAAAAAGTGGGCAAAGGGGTGTGGTGGCTCATGCCTGTAATCCCAGCACTTTGGGAGGCCAAGGCACATGAATCACTTGAGGGCAGGAGTTCAAGACCAGCCTGACCAACTTGGTGAAACCCAGTCTCTACTAAAAATACAAAAAAAATTTAGCTGGGCATGGTGGCACATGCCTGTACTCCCAGCTACTCGGGAGGCTGAGGCAGTAGAATCACTTGAATCTGGGAGGCAGAGGTTGCAGTGAGCCAAGACCACACCACTGCACTCCAGCCTGGGTGACAGAGCAAGACTCCATCTCAAAAAAAAAAAAAAAAAAAAAGTGGGCAAATGACATGAACAGACACTTCTCAAAATAAGACATACATTTGGCCAAAAAACATAGGAATAAAAGCTCAACATCACTATCATTAGATAAATGAAAATTAAAACCACAATGAGATACCATCTCACACCAGTCAGAGTGGTGATTATTAAAAAGTCAAGAAACAACAGGTGCTAGAGAGGTTGCAGAGAAATAGGAACTCTTTTACACTGTTGGTGGGAATGTAAATTAGTTCCACCACTGTGGAAGACAGTGTGGTGATTCCTAAAAGATTTACAGCTGGAAATACCATTTGACCAAACAATCTCATTACTGGGTATATACCCAAAAGAATACAAATTCTATTACAAGGATTCATGCACGTGTATGTTCACTGCAGTACTATTCACAATGGCAAAGACATGGAATCAACCCAAATGCCCATCAATGATAGATTGGATAAAGAAAATGTGGTACATACATACCATGGAATACTATGCAGCCATAAAAAGGAATGAGATTATGTCCTTTGCAGGGACTTAGGTGAAGCTGGAAGCCATTGTCCTCAGCAAGCTAATACAGGAACAGAAAACCAAACACTGCATGTACTCACTTAAAGGTGGGGGCTGAACAATGAAAACACATGGACACAGAGAAGGGAACAACACACATAGGGGTTTGTCAGGGGAGGGTGGGGAAGTAGAGCATTAGGAAAAATAGTTAATGCGTGCTGGGCTGGATACCTAGGTGATGGATTGATAGTTGCAGCAAACCACCATGGCATACATTTACCTATGTAACAAATCTGCACATCCAGCACATGTACCCCGGAACTTAAAATAAAATTTTAAGAAATTAAAATAAATATTTTTTAAAAAAAGAAATAGAAGAGGGCACATTATTCAACTCATTCTATGAGGTATTACCCTGATATTAAAACCAAAGACATCACAAAAAGAAACTATAGCTCAATGTACCTTATGAATATACATAAAAAAACTTCCAACCCAAATGCCCATCAATGATAGATTGGATAAAGAAGATGTGGTACATATGCACCATGGAATAGTATGCAGCCATAAAAAGGAAGAAGATCATGTACTTTGCTGGGACATGGATGGAGTTGGAAGCCATTATCCTCCACAAACTAATGCAGGAACAGAAAATCAAATACCGCATGTTTTCACTTATAAGTGGGAGCTGAATGATGAGAACACAGGGACACATGGGGGACAACAACACACACTGGGGCCTGTCAGGGGGATGGGGAGGGAGAACATCAGGAAGAATAGCTAATGCATGCTGGGCTTCATACCTAGGTGATGGGATGATCTGTGTAGCAAACCACCATGGCACATGTTTACCTATGTAACAAACCTGCATATCCTGCACATGTACCCCTGAACTTAAAGTTGAAGAAAAAAAAAGAAGAAATCATTGTCTAACCATACCCCCCAACAAAAAATAAAAACTTCAGCATACCATATCCAGCAACATCTAAAAAGGATTAAGCAGTATGACTAAATGGGATTTATCCCAGGAAAAGGATATGTTGGCTCCACATAACAAAAATCAATGTAATACACCATATTAATACAAGAAACGGCAAAACCCATATGATCATTTCAGTAGTTTCAGGGGAAAAAAACTATAAAATTAAATACCATTTATGATAAAAACTCTCCACAACTAAAGATAAAAGGGGACAGCCTCAACCTGATTAAGAGCACCTGTGAAAATCCCACAGCCAGCATCATATTTAACGATGAAAGACTGAAAGCTTTTCCCTTATAATCAGAAATAATACAAAGATGTTCACTCTCACAACTTGTATCCAATATTGTCTGGAGGTTCTAGCTAGGAACATTAGGCAAGAAGATAAAACAAAAATTATCCAGATTGGAAAGGAAGATTTAAACTATCTCTATTTAAAGATGACATGAGGCCTGGCACAGTGGCTCACACATGTAACCCCATCACTTCAGGAGGCCAAGGTGGGCAGATCACTTGAGGTCAGAAGTTCGAGACCAGCCTGCCCAACATGATGAAATCTGGTATCTACTAAAAATAAAAAAATAAATAGCTGGACGTGGTGGCACACATCTGTAGTCCCAGCTACTTGGGAGACTTGAGGCAGCAGAATTGCTTGAACCCAGGAGGTGGAGGTTGCAGTGAGCTGAGTTCATGCCACTGCACTCCAGCCTGGGCAACAGATTAAGACTGCATAGAGAGAGAGAGAGACAGACAGACAGACAGACAGACATGATCTTGTATATAGAAAATCATAAGAGATCCACCCAAAAAAAAAAAAACTATTACAACTAATAAGCATGCTCACTAATGTTGTAGGAGACAAGATCAATTGACAGAAATCAATTCTTTTTCTGTGTACTAGCAATGAACAATTTGGAAAGAAAATTAATAAAACAGCTTCAACTTCAGTTGGATCCTCGCAGCAGCTGCAGCGGTTCTCTTCTGTGTCTCTCTTTGCCACCTCCTTTTCACTTCAGGAACACGTGTGCACATATATTTGTTTAAATAACTATTCTTAATTCTTTTGCATATATAACCAGGAATTAAATTGCTGTTATTTAAGCCACTGCAAGATTCTTCCCTTCTTCCCAATAGTAAAGCAGGAATATTAGAAATGTTTTATATTTGAAAAAGACCTGTATGTGAACCCAGAATCCTTAACCTTGGTTTTCTTTAACCTCTCTAGAAAAACCCTTATCTGTGAAATATTTTATCATTAATCATATTAATGTTTTCATTTTGCGCAAAGCAATTAGTACTCAATTTAAAATTATCTTCCTTTAAAAGTAGCTAAGTTTGCTGTGTCCAGCAAGAGACTGACAGTCATGGCTGTGTGACCTTTTGTAGGTTACTTAATCTTTTTGAACTTCATTATCCTCTTCTGTACAATGGAGATAATAAGACCTACCTCACAGGATTATTGTGCAGTCCCTGTCTTTCTTAAGACAGAAAAAGTTTCACATTGAAGCTAACCCATCATTTAACCACTCTTCTAAGCACCATATATTTTGTTTCACAAATTTGCTATTCATTCAGAAAAATAATTTGAAAAGTGAGTAAATTCTACACAATTATAGTTCTCAAATGACTTGTACATTATGGTTCCTGTTCACATTTTACTACATGTAATCTTCTAAGGTTTTTAGATTTCTTTGGAGGTTGGCGGTGGCAATATCGCGAAGGCAGCTAACTTTTCAACATTCTTGGATCAAGCTGATATTTTGTTGAAAAGAATTCCTGCATTTCTAAAAGAACCAGGGCTGAAGCAAAAATCAGTTCCAATGAACAGGTGTCCAAATGGGGTGTTTAATAAAATCTAATCATTTTAAACAACTCTGGTGTTTCAGTGTTTTGTTTTGATCCTGTGAGTATTAAAACTAGTATTTTAGGTGAGTGGTAAAGAAAGAAACCAAACAATAGAATAAAGAGTTGTTCCCAGGAAAGAACTGAAGTTGGGACAAATAAATTATTAACTTTGATTGTTAGACCTTTCATTGAAGACATTCAGCCAAAGACTCGTCATCTTTAGAAAAATAAAAGACTAGGCAACTCCAAAAAATTAAATATACAGTTACCATTTGAGCCACAAATTTCAGTCCTAGGTATTTACCCAACACAATCGAAAACAAATGTTTACACATAAACATGTACACAAATGTATAGCAGTAACAAAAAATGAAAACAATTATTCAGCCATAAAAAAGAGTGCAGTATTGAGACATGCTATGATATAGATAAACTTTGAAAACATGCTAAGCAAAAGTCACGAAAGGCCACATATTGTATGATTGAATTTATATGACATATCCAGAGTATGCAAATCTATAGAAAGAGAAATTAGACTTGTGGTTGCCTATAACTAGGGGAGAGGAGGCAGTGGAGTGACCGCTGATAGGTATGGGTGCATTTTTGAGAAGTGATTAAAATATCCTGGAATTAGAGAGCAGTGATTGTTGTACAACTTTGTCAATGTACTAAAAACCACTGTATTGTACACTTAAATGTTTAATTATTCTTTCCTAATCCATGCCTGCTACTTAAACTGATTACTACAGTCCTTCATTTTGTTTTTAATACTGTTGAAATTCTAGATCCTGCCCTTTAAATGGAAAATCTTTATAATAAATTATAAACCTAAGAAAGAAATGAAGCCACCAAGGCAGAGATTCTTTGACTCATAAAACTCCAAGAATCTGATTTGAATCAAAATACTCATATGAATATTAACATTGCTTTTGTATACTATGGAAATTATTCACAATAGCAAAGACTTGGAACCAACCCAAATGTCCAACAATGATAGACTGGATTAAGAAAATGTGGCACATATACACCATGGAATACTATGCAGCCATAAAAAATGATGAGTTCATGTCCTTTGTAGGGACATGGATGAAACTGGAAATCATCATTCTCAGTAAACTATCGCAAGAACAAAAAACCAAACACCGCATATTCTCACTCATAGGTGGGAATTGAACAATGAGAACACACGGACACAGGAAGGGGAACATCACACTTCGGGGACTGTTGTGGAGTGGGGAGGGATAGCATTGGGAGATATACCTAATGCTAGATGACGAGTTAGTGGGTGCAGCACACCAGCATGGCACATGTATACTTATGTAAGTTACCTGCACATTGTGCACATGTACCATAAAACCTAAAGTATAATAATAATAATAATAATAATAATAATAATAATAAAAGAAAACATTTTAAACATTAACCAAATTGTTCCATATACAATCTGTCCTTGAAAGGTAATTTTAAAGGGGTCTTATAAGACCCTGAAAACTTTAGAAATGGTTTTCATGCCACAGGGGGAAAAAAAAAATCTTCAAAAGAAACCTACAGCTCTGATTGGTTATTCTACTTCATAGTTTGTGGCTCCTGTAATAACATTGTGGCTGATGTCTCTGCCTCTCTTAGTGTCTCATATTTAGTTGTATAAACTTTGTAAAGTTGGCTTATTAATTCTTTGGCCTTTGTAATGATTTCCCTATATCCATAATAAGTCATACTTTGAAATATGGGGAAAACCACAAAGGCCAAAGAAATTAGAAATCTGCAAACTTTCATGTGGTAAGTTTTGTAGATGTGAAACAGCAGATTGAAGGAAATCAGAATTGTTTGTATAGGACACACATATCTCTAAATGGAGAGTGTGGGTGTGGTTATTCACCACTTAATTTTCCTATAAATATACTACCTTTTTTTTTTTTTTTTTTGAGACGGAGTCTCACTCTGTTGCCCAGGCTGGAGTGTAGTAGCATGATCTCAGCCCACTGCAACCTCTGCCTCCCAGGTTCAAGCAATTCTCCCTGTCTCAGCCTCCTGAGTTGCTGAGATTACAGGTGGCCGCTAGGCTAATTTTTGTATGTTTAGTAGAGACAGGGTTTTGCCATGTTGGCCAGGCTGGTCTCAAACTCTTGACCTCAGGTGATCCGCCTGCCTCGGCCTCCCAAAATATACTATTTTTGTCATATTGTAAAACCACTGCATACTGAATGCAGAGTCCACTTTTCTTCCTCCACCAAAAGTTAATGTTGAATAGTCTGTATGTTGCTGTCAGAAAACTCTCGCTCTACTCCTCCCTAGTTCTATTGCCTTAATCACCTGGATTCAACTTCATTCCAGTGATAAAACCAGAGAAAAGCAAAAGATACAGGAGATTTTATCATCAACTTCTATTAAGCATTCAAGGATCAAAAAATTCCAATCTTTTTTTTTTTTTGAGACAGTCTCGCTCTGTCACCCAAGCTGGGGTGCAGTGACGCAATCTTGGCTCACTGCAACCTCCACCTCTCGGGTTCAAGTGATTCTCCTGCCTCAGCCTCCTGAGCAGCTGGGACTGGACAGGCACATGCCACCACGCCTGGCTAATTTTTCATATTTTTTTTAGTAGAGACAGCATTTCACCGTGTTAGCCAGGATGGTCTCGATCTCCTGACCTCATGATGTGTCCGCCTCGGCCTCCCAAAGTGCTGGGATTATGGGGTAAGCCACTATGCCTGGCCAAAACTTCCAATCTTAACTAAACTGTTTCAAAACTTGACAAGGGGCATATGAGAAAGAACGAATTATAGACCAATCTCATTCATGGCCATAGATGTCAAAATTAGAAACAACATACTAGCAAATCCGCCTCCACCTCAAACCTCCTCAGATGTTTTTTTCCTCTGATTTCCCCTAGTGAATTCTACCTCTGGTGTCACCCATTTTTTCATCGCCTTCTTCTTCAAAGGAAGAATGTAAATCCCAGTTTACCAACATGCAAGTTTCAGTTACATATCTGTTGAACAGATGCATGATCTATGGTAAACTGTTACCCATTTTTGCCTCAGTTACTATGAAAACTAGGAACAATGCCTGTTTTACAGTGCTTCTAGACTTTAGGGGATGTAATGACTAAAAAAGACTTGAGAGTGCTTGGATAGTTATACTACTATATATGTTGAAGCATTCTCCTCCACAATGGGCTATGTGCCATGATATTTTATGGCCAAGTCAAGATTCCCACTGGTCTTCCTATCCTGAAAGTACCAAATTCAAGTAATTCAAGAGCCATAAAAAAATCTCACACTGACAGTACACACAGTGCTACTGCAAGGTACAACCTAGGGGTTAGTTTATTATTTGAACTGCTTGCAGCTCTTACCTCTTTCTGAATCTCACACTCAGTGGCAGGGTAATTAAACTCATATCCCTTCGCAGTTACATTGGTTACAGGACAGCCAGTTCCCAGAGACGCTTCATCAGAATGCAAAATACGATCTTGACCAAGTAAAGTTGGTTCAGCCACAACCCAGAACATAGAGGAAGTACATCCTACTGACACTGTTGAAAAAAAAAATTTTTGTTAAAGATTTAGATAGCAGTTTTATGCTAAACAACACCCAGAGAAAGTTTGAACATAGCATATTTAAACATATATATATACACCACTGTAAAACAGCCTTGAGAGATACAATATGATCACTCAGATGAAATGGTAAAATTGTAAATGAAGGATCAGTCCCATTCAAGCTTATCTGGAAACAACCTCTGTCTCCTCCCCTGCCAGTACTGTTTCCTTAAAAGTTCAACATTAAGCTAAATATGGGATGCTGTCTCTGCTTCTTTTGCTGTATGGGGCTGCCCAGGGATTGGGGGAGCCTCAAGCTGGTGTGCTAGCCTTGAGTTCACATAATTAGGCCAGTGTAAATGACGGATAGGGCACTGAAGCTGTAGCTTCTATGGCCTCTGACTCTCATCCCTGGCAGACATCTACATCCCGTGTGGGTGAAGAGACAAGGGAAACTGTACCTTGGGGCATTTGCTAGACCTGCCAATAAGATGAAGATCTGCACCTGCTCTGTCTTCACCCTGTATCCTTCTATGATGCAAAAGGAAGATAGTCTCAGATTAAAACCTTGTGTGGTGAGTCTGTCAACTCAAAACATTCACAGCTGTGGTGCTGCAACAGCATTTCTTCATTTTGTGTCCATTAATTCTACTACCAGAAGCATATCCAAAAAACATTTGTAGACAAAAACATGTCCTATAGATACAGCAATTCATCACTGTATTTTCATGATTAAAAAAAAACTAGAAATAACAAAATTACATGTATTTTATATGTATTATTTCTATCCAATAACTTTTTACATAAAGAAAAATATATAGTTTAGATGAGAAAAGATTACTGTAAAATATGGAAAAAGTAAGTGGAATGCAAATAAAACTATTAATATTAATGATAACAACTTTATGACTTAGGGAGAATAAGAAGTGAAAGGAGAAAGAATGAAGAACTTTATTTTCTCAACCTGATTTATAATCACTAACTCATGACCACTTAGGAGGCAACAGGGCAGGACAGGAGGCAGGTGGCAGGATTATGAGTGGGAGATCAGGATGGGAGGTGGAAGAGCAAGTTGAAACCTTAAATAGAGAAATATTTTTCCACAGGTAGGGTGAATAGGGTGACAAAACACAACAGAAAACACCTAAATCCAGAGGAAGAATAAAACTAGCTCTTTCCCAAGTATTAGGATAAACTAGATAAATCACTTGTTTTGTGGGGTGGTAGAGAGCAAACAAGAGAAAGCAATACCACTACAGCAGTCAGAAAACTATATTGGAAAGTCACTTCTACTCAACACAGCAAAGAGTAAAAGGCCCACAACCACTAAGAAACTATGCCTTCAAACAACAAAACATAAAGGTCACTTGTACCTGACTCTTGCTCAGAAAGAGCCAAAATCGTGCACAAAAGGAAAGACGACTGTAACCTCACAAAATCTTTCATGACGTCAGCTGCCAACTAATGACCCTTGAAAAATTCAGGAAATTGGAAGCAGCTGCCCTGCTTTGGCTACTTTTATACCTGCTTCCACACCCAGCTGACTACATTTACAAATCACTTTCTGCCAATGGCTCATATTTTCCAGGAATGTATTGTTTTTGCCAATTTAAATTGCTTAATGTTTGGAAAATACAGAAAGTATAAAGAACAAAATTAAAACTCTTTATAAAAACCACTATTTTTATATTCACAGAAAGAATTTTTTCTCCCTGCTGAAACTTGACATTCTCTTGATCACTCCAGAACCAAAATCAGGGCTGCAAATAAAGTGTCATTGACAAATCTTTGAGAACTGTGACTTCTTCAGGCCCTCCAAAGTTCCTAGAACAGAATGTTCACAGAGGGTCAATGCATGTTTATTGAATTGTTGGGAAATGATTTTCAAACTTTAGCAGCACCAAAAACACCTGCAGCACTTGTTAATACACCGATAACTGAACTGTGTTCTGGAGATTCTTATTCAGGGCTGGGAATGGGAGGGCCAAGAATTTACATTTCTGAAAGTTTCCAGGTGCTGCTGATGCTGCTGACACCAGGATCACACTTTGAGATCGTGCCTCAGGCATGGTCACTTTAGAAAGTATTTATTTCAATGGCTCCCAAATTTTAGATTAATTTTCAAAATTATCTGGAACACCATTTAAAAATATGTGTATTCTAACCCCAGTCTAGTCCATTGAGATCTGTTGTAGCTGGAAATGTAAGAATGCATATGAGTCACTGCAGGGTCTTGTCAAACATGCAAGTTCTCACAGTCAAACTCAGTGGGGCAAGACTCAGGAATCTGCATTTTAAAACAACTGCCCCCAGGTGATTCCTGGAGGCTCACACTTTGAGAAACTCTAAGCAGAAGTCCTCAGGGCTGCTGATGAGGGCGGAGGGAGGCAGATCTCCAATTCTTTTTCAGTTATTTTCATTTTATTTATATCTGTTTTATATTAGATCCTTTTGGGTTTTTTTTTTTTTTTTGAAAACACCAACGTTATAAATTCTCAGCATCCTTTGAACTGAAATGTAACATCATTATTTTAAATAAAAAATCAGATGTGCCTGGGGCTACTCATTAAATGACATCTTTGATGGATCAATAAGGAATAAAACAATGAATCCAAATCCTATTTCTCATCATATAGTCTCCTGAGACTTCCAACATCCATAATATAAACTTTGCAAAACATGTATGTTATCTGCGCCACCAGTCATTAATCTTTTGAGAATCTGGAATGACCTAAAAGAAAACAGAGACCAGTCCAACTAGCATGACATTGGGCCAAGTTCCAGAATCAGTAGTCTAAACAAAGCCTTCCCATAAGAGATATAAAAAATAAAATAAAAATTCCTCCACCCAATAAAACATGTCACATCTCCCAGCTTCTTCTACACACCCACAGATTATAACAGAAAAAAAGAGATGGAATAATTCAGTTTGCTACCATACCACTTTGAATCACCCTCAGATCTGGGAAGGAAGAGCCTCTGCTCAGGGACCCATGCATTAGAGGGTATCGCTCTGAACTTCTCCATCATGTTCTTCTCTGGGCACAAGAAACGTGTTGAAACAAAGGAACATGCCATCCAAATCCCAAGCCTTCATAATTTCCTGCCCAAATGGCCTTGAATGGCCATGGGCAGGGGAGGGTAGTACAGTGGAGATAGATGGTGGCTCTCACCACATTGCAGTGTTCCAGTGTGAAATTCTAGAGATTCTAGACTCTGAGAATTCTAGACTAAAGTCTATCCTTCTATCTCATTATGAAAGTCAGTTTGTCAAAATAGGAGACATATCTTGTTTAACAGTTTCTTCATTTAAAGCTTTTATATAAATATACATGATATGTGCCTCCACTTGTACCCTTGCTCCAGTCCCCATGCATGTGAGGTGGGAGCAGACTTGGGGCCGTTTGTCCTCCACACAAAGTATTAGTTTGGTGCAAAAGTAATCTCGGTTTTGCCATTACTTTTAATTTGCAATGACTTTTAATGGCAAAAATCGCGATTAGTTTTGCACTACCTTAATAACTTGTCTTGGGAGAGATCTACTGATTACCTTGGGAACCCTCTTAGGGACTTGTCTTGCTTTGCCAATAAGCCTGAAAGGACCTGAGTTTCACTAAACATCTTTGTTGCTTAGGTCACTCGTCAATGTTCACCTTCAGTAAGTCAAGCAAATAATCAGAATTATGTAACTCTTACTGAGCATGGATGGAGAGAGGTGAAACAAAAGATATTGATTATTTCAAAGTGGATCTGCTTGATGAGATAAAGGAATTCTGGGTAAATGTCAACAACATACTTAATGCTTGGGTCACTTTGACTTTAACCCCGGATGTTTACATCCCCATGGCACTCCTGATTTCCATGGAAGGCCCCTCTATCATTTACTTTTTTCCTAGTTTGCTCCTGTAAAAACTTCTAATATTTATCCAATGAGATTATCTACCAGTATGTGTTATTAATTTATCATTTGGCTTAAGGATCTGAGGTTCCTTTCAGCAAACATTTTGATAACCTCTTACATCACAGGCATTTTGCATGGTACAGTGGAGGACACAATAGTGAACGAGAAAGATGTATCGCTACCTTTGAGGAATTCGCAGTCAGGCAGGGAAACAAACATTAAATACACACAGTTAAGAAATAATTCTGCAAAAAATTAATTGCTATTCTCATAAGTGCTACAAACGAAAGTACAGAATGTCAAGAGAGTGGCTAACAAATGGCCAGAAAGTACTCGTTCTTAGAGATCACATTTCAAGTCTGGAGTTTTATTCAAAATGGAGTGGAAGGCTTCAAGGATTTAACCAGGAATGAGGATTTTAAAATATTTTTTAAAAACATCAGCACAATAACAACATATCTCTATTGCAAAAGAAAATTCAAAACTTCCATTTTCTTGGCTTAAAAGTCTTAAGACAGTGTATTTCAAACTGTGTTCCTCAAGAATTCCTTCTCTAAATGTGGTCCATATATGACTCAAGTTGGAGAAGTGCTGCTGTAGGAGTTGGGGCGGAGAATGGCTTGGAGAGGGGTACAAGTGAATAGTAATACACAAATGTGGAAGCTATTTCGGAGAGGGCAAGAAACTGGAAATGTTGACCAGAGTATTGGCAGGAAAGGCAGGGCGAAACAGACTGTCCCAGAAGGTAGAATGTGTCACTCTGGTTGGTTGGTTAAGTGATCAAAGGAGACAGAAGTATCAGGCATAACAACCAGACTTTGGGCAGGTATAACTGAGTTGATGGTTATTAGTGAGACAATAATAGCCATCAATTACGTACTGCTTATTACGCACCAGGTACTACTCTAAGCACCCTCCATATATTAACTCATTGACTCCTCATGAAAACCTAGGACATAAGAACTATTTTCTACATTTTGGAGACCTAGAGAAATTAAAGATTTACTGAAGGTCACAGAGCTATTAAAATGGCAAAGATGGCTAAACTGATAAAGAAGTAAGTTTGCAATGGAAAACTAAGAACTCAATTTTGGATATGCTGATTTTTAAATTGCTATAAGACATCCAAGTAGAATTACAGAGAAGGCATTTGGCTATAAGTTGGGACTCAAGAGAATCTAACATAAAAGTAAAAATTGGGAAGATATTAGGCTATTTGATGGTTTGAATGTGGGTGAGAACACCTAGAGAGCATGTGTAGCATGAGAAATAATATTAGTACAAAGCTCTGAGGTCATACATCATTTAAAGTTTCAAAAAAGATTGGTAGTGAGTACAAAGAGGGAGTCAAAAAAAACTGGGAGAAAAATTACAGGGCTAAGCGTTGATGATATTGCAACAGAAAACGTGGGGAAAATGTATCTAGAATTTGAAGGAAGAATCAACTATATTCAGTGATTTTTAAGAATTCAGGTAGAAAATACAACCCACAAAATGGGAGAATATTTGCAAATTAGGTATCTAGAATATACACAAAGAACTCTTACAGCTCACTAATAAAAAGATATATGGAAACCCAATTAAAACAATTAGTTCTGAATAGTTTTCTCTTTAAAAAAGATGCCAGGTGTGGTGGCTTATGCCTGTAATCCCAGTACTTTGGGAAGACGAGGAATGCAGATCACTTGAGGCCAGGAGTTCAAGACCAGCCTAGCCAACATGGAGAAACCCTGTCTCTACTGAAAACAAAATACAAAAAATAGCTGGACGCAATAGCACAGACCTATAATCTCAGCTACTCGGGAGGCTGAGATATGAGAGCTGCTTGAACTCAGGAGGTGGAGGTTACAGCTAGCTGATATCGTGCCACTGCACTCCAGCCTGGGCAACAGAGCAAGACTGTCTCAAAAAAAAAAATATATATATATATATATATATGTGTGTGTGTGTGTGTGTGTGTGTATTTGTATATATATTAGATATATACAAATATCCAATAACTTCATGAAAAGATGTTCAACATCATTAGTCATTAGAGAAGGTAGAGACAATGTTACCATAAGACCCAGGAATTCCACTCCTAAATATACACTGAGAGAATTGAAAATGTCCATAGAAAACTTGTAAACAAATGTTTATAGCAGCATTGGCCAAAAAAAATAGAAACAACAAAAATGTCCATCAACTACTGAAAAGAGTCAGGTATGGTGCTCACGCCTGTAATCCCAGCACTTTGGGAGGCCAAGGTGGGCAGATTGCTTGAGCCCAGGAGTTCAAGACCAGCCTGAACAACACGGTGAAACTCCATCTCTACAAAAAATTCAAAAATTAGCTGGGCATTGTGGTGCATGCCTGTAGTCCCAGCTACTCAGAGACTGAGGTGAGAGGATCACCTAAGCCTGGGAGGTCGAGGCTGCAGTGAGCGGCGTTTATGCTGCTCTCTACTCTGGGTGACAGAGTGAGCCCCTGTCTCAAAAAAATAAAAAAAGACTACTACCAAATAAATAAAATGTTATATATCCACATAATAGAATATTATTTGGCCATTAAAACTGAAGTTCTGAGCCGGGCATGGTGGCTCACACCTGTAATCACACTTTGGGAGGCCAAGGCAGGTGGATCACCTGAGGTCAGGAGTTCGAGACCAGCCTGGCCAACATGGCGAAACCCTGTCTCTACTAAAAGTACAAAAATTAGCTGGATGTGGTGGCAGGCACCTGTAATCCCAGCTACTCAGGAGGCTGAGGCAGGGGAATCACTTGAACCCAGGAGGTGGAGATCGCAGTGAGCCGAGATCTCGCCGTTGCACTCAAGCCTAGGCAACAGGAGTGAAACTCTGTCTCAAAAAAAAAAAAAAGAACTTCTGATACATGCTACAACATAGATGAAACTTGAAAACATTATGCTGAATGCAAAAACTAGTTATAAAAGACCATATATTGTATGATTCCATTTATATGAATGTCCAGAAAAGGCAAAGTATAGAGGCAGAAAGTAGACAAGTGGTTTCCTAAGACTGGGAGGACTGGTTAGTCACTGCTGATGGGTATGAGGTTTCTTTTGAGGTGATGAAAATGCTTTATCATTGATTATGGGGTGATAGTTTGCACATATTTGTGAATACACTAAAAACCATTAAACTATATACTTCAGTTCAGTGAGATGCCAGAAATTTGTAGCCAAAGGCTAAGAGAGATAAGAATTTAGAAGGAGATTTACTATGTACAATATTAAATTGCCTCTAGAACCATCATTAGGATTGGATCCCATTATGCCCCAAGGAGACAAGTACAAAATCTGTTCCAACTCACCTGGCCTCTTTCTTTCCTGGAAAGGCCCAGAGAATACTACCTTAACTAGATATTAACATACGAATTAGTAAAGGGAAGTTGTTGGGATTGACAGTGAAAGATTTAGCCATTGAAATTATCTCAGTCACTGTAATGTGATTCCAGATTAGCCAAAATTAGATGGCAGTACCTAATCATCGAAGACAAGTTGTAGAAATTACCATAGCTGGCTACAGAATCAGAGTGACAACAGAAGTGCTTTGATCCACAGTGATTTATGACATCATCTAACAAAACATGAAGTAACTGGGAATGAAATAGATGGTCAGCTGATTAAAATATTGCTTGAACTATATAACTGGAAAAAATTCCAAGTATAGTGTATTATTTTTCTGCTGCCACATAAACAACTACCCCAAGACTTAGTGGCTTAAAACAATCATTTTCTCGCAAATCTATGTGTAGCAGCTTGGGCTAGGTTTAGCTAGGCACTTCTACTGGTCTTGGCCAGTGTTATTCATGTGACTTTAGTCATCTGGTAGCTCAACTAAAGCTAAATAATCTAAAGGCATTTCATTCAGTGTCAGGTAGTTGGCAGCCTACAGCTAGCATGTTTCAGTTCTCCTCTATATGGCCTTTCTAGAAGGTCACAGCTATAACAACTAGAACATGAGCTCAGTTTTATACACATTGTGGATCACAGAATTCAAAACACAAAACCCAAAGCAGAAGGAATTTTTAAATTTCCACCTATTTCATATTTGCTAACTACCTCTTTCATATTTGCTAACCACCTCTTGACCCAAGACAGTCACATGACCCGGCCTCAATTTAAATCTAAATTTAGAAAGATGTTCTATATAAAGATATAAATTTTAGAAACACTAGCATATAGGTGTCATTTAAAGCCTTGGGATTAAATGAGAGCAACATAGGAGAATGAAGAGTTTTAGACACTGAACCCTAGAAGATTGCAACATTTAGAAGTCAAATATATTAGGAGAAAGTGGCAAGAAAACACCAAAAAGGAAGAGTTAGAAAGGTAGAAAAACTCCAGAAAAGGATGGTGTTCCAGCCAAATGAAGTAAGAAAAAGAGAGTAATCAACTATCAGTTCAAGTAAAATGAGAATTTAGAAACACTGTTGGAAGCAGCAAAGTAGAAGTGACTTGTTAAAAACCAGTTTTAGAAAAATCTGTAATAGATACACAAAACATTAAGAGAAAGGAATTGAAGTATACAGCTACAAAGTCATCAAATCACAAGGAAAGCAACAGAAGAAAAAAGGAAAAAAAGAACTATAAAACAGTCAGAAAACAATTAACAAAATGGCAATGGTAAGTCCTTACTCATCAAAATTACTTGAAACTTAAATGGATTAAATTCTCCAATCAAAAGACAGAGTGGCTGCATGAATAAAAGGCAAGATTCTTGGCCGGGCTTGGTGCCTCATGCTTGTAATCCCTACACTTTGGGAGGCCGAGGTTACAAGAGACAAAGAAATTGTTACAAGAGACAAAGAAAATCATTATATAATGATAAAGGAGCCAATTCATCAAAAAGATATAAAAATTATAAATATTTATGTACCCAACATTGGGTGCATAAAGCAAATATTAACAGAACTAATGTGAAAAATAAACAGCAAAACAGTAACAGTAGGTGACTTTAATACCCCACACTCAACAATGGATAGATAATCCAGGCAGAAAATCAATAAGGAACTACCATATTTGAACAATACTTAGACCAAATGGACCTAACAGACATATACAGAACATTCCATCCAACAGCAGGGGAGTGGGAGTACACATTCTTCTCAGGCACATATAAAACATTCTCCAGGATAGATCACATTAAGTCACAAAATAAGTGTTAACAAATTTAAGAATATTGAAATTATATCAAGTATCTTTTCTGACCCCAATGGTATGAAACTGGAAATCAATAATGTGAGAAAAATTGGAAAATTTACAAATACATGGAAATTAGATAATACACTCCTGAACAATCAAGGAGCCAAAGAGGAAATTAATGAGGAAGTAAAAAAGTATCTTGAGACAAATGAAAAGGTAAACCCAATATCTGAAAACATATAGGATACAGCAAAAGCAGTACTGAGAGGAAAATTCATAGTTATAAATGTCTACATTAAGAAAAAATAAAGATTTCAAATGAACAAACTAAGTTTAAACATTAAGGAACTAGAAAAAGAATAATCCAAACCCAAAGTTATCAGAAAGAAGGAAACAACAAAGATCAAAGCAGAAACAAATAAAATAGAGAATAGAAAAACATTGGAAAAGATCAACAAAACTAAGAGTTGGTTTTTGGAAAAGATAAAAAAAAATCGACAAACCTTTAGCTAGAATAACCAAGAAAAAAAGAGAGAAAACTCAAATAAGTAAAATTATAAATGAAAGAAGTGAAGACATTACAACTGCTATCACAGAAATACAAAGAATCATACGAGACTACTATGAACAATTATATGCCAGCAAATTGGATAACCTAGAAGAAATGCATAAATTCCTAGAAATATACAATGTACCAACAATGAATCATGAAGACATAGAAAATCTGAACAGACCAAAAATATAAATAAGGGTACTGAATCAGCAATCAAAAATCTCCCTACAAAGAAAAGCCCAGGACCAGATGCTTCACTGGTGAATTCTACCAAATACCTAAAGAAGAATTAATGGCAATTCCTCACAAACTGTTCCCAAAAAATTGTAGAAAGAATATTTCCAAACTCATTTTACAAGATGAGTATTACCCTAATACCAAAGCCAGATAAGGACACTACCAAAAAAAAATCACAGGCCAATATCCATAATAAACATAGATGCAAAAATCCTCAACAAATTCAACAGCACCAAATTCAACACACCAAATTCAACAGCACATTAAAATAAGATGCAAAAAAAAGCAATAAAAAAAATTTAGCATCCTTTCATGATAAAAAAAACAACTCTCAACAAATAGGGTGTAGAAGAATTCCACTACTGAGCAATTAAAAGGAATGAAATAACGTTAATAATAAGCAAGAAAATAGGTTTTTTGGTTTTCCACTCCTGTGTTGCTTAGAATAATTGCCTCCAGCTCCATCCAAGTTGCTGTGGAATATTTGAGAAAATATTTGCAAACCTATATGTGATAATAGATTAATATCCAAAATATGTAAGAAACATGCAATTCAATAGCAAGACGAAAACAAAAACAAAACAAATAACCTGATTTTAAAATGGGCTAAGGACCTCAACATTTTCCAAAGAAGACATAAAAATGGCAAACAGGCATGTGAAAACATGCACAATATCACTAATCATCAGAGAAATTCAAATCAGATCATCATATGATATCACCTTATACCTGTTAGGGTGACTATTATCAAAAAGACAAAAGATAACAAAGTATCGACGAGGATGTAGAGAAAAGAGAATCCTTTGTGTTTGCAGAATGTAAATTTGCACAACCATTATGGAAGATAGTGTGGTGGTTCCTCAAAAAATTATAAATAGAACTGCAATATGATCCAACAATCTTACTTCTGGGTGTATATCCAAAGGAAGCAAAAGCAATGTTTCAAAGAAATATATGTACTCACGAATGGGCACGGTGGCTCATGCCTGTAATCCCAGCACTTTGGGAGGCCGAGGTGGGTGGATCACCTGAGGTCAGGAGTTCTAGACCAGCCTGATCAACATGTTGAAAACCTGTCTCTACCAAAAAAAAATAGAAAAGTAGAGAAGCTGGCCTGTATGGTGGCAGATGCCTGTAATCCCAGCTACTCTGGAGGCTGAGGCAGGAGAATCGCTTGGACCCAGGAGGTGGAGTTTCCAGTGAGCCAAGATTGCGCCATTGCACTCCAGCCTGAGCGACAAGAGAGAAATGCCATCTCAAAAAAAAAAAAAAAGTATTACATATATATATATATAAAATATGTACTCCCATGTTCATTGCAGCATTATTCACAATAGCAAAGACATAGAAACAACCTACGTATCTGTTGATGGATGAAGGGATAAAAATTGTGATTTATACACACACACATATATATGTGTGTGTGTGTATATACATATATATTTATATTTATATAATAGAATAGTATTCAGCCATAAAAAAGAAGGAAATAGTGCCCCTTGAGACAGTGTGGATGAACCTGAAGAATATCATGCTAAATGAAATAAGTCACAGACAAATACTATGATCTCATTTATATGTAGATTCTAAAAATTATCAAATACATGGAAACAGAGCGTAGAATGGTGGTTTCCACATATGTTTTATACAAATATATGAGAGAGAGACAGAGATTTATTACAAGGAGTTGATTCTTGCCGTTATGGAGGCTGAGAAGTCCCACAGTCTACTGTCTGCATGCTAGAGGCCCAGAAAAGTCAGTGGAGTGATCTGAATCGCTCTGAGCCAAACTGAAAGCCCAAGAACCAGGGGAGCCGATGGTGTAAATCTCAGTTTGAGGGCTGGAGAAGATAAGATGTCCTGGCTCAAACAGGCTGGCAGGAAGCAAAAAAAAGGGTAAATTCCCCGTTCCTTCACCATTTTATTCTATTCAGGGTCTCAACAGATTGATTGATGCCCACCTACATTGGTGACGGCATTCTACTTTCCAGAGTCCACCAATTAAAAGCTAATCCTATCTGGAAACACCCTCACAGATACATCCAGAAATAATGTTTAATCTGGGCACTCAGGTGCCAGTCAAGTTGACACAGAAAATTAACCATCACAGAGATACAATGCAAACAGTGGCTCATTAAGTCACGACGTCCTTAGCTAGGCTGACAGTATTCTCTAATAGTTCTCAGAAGAACTGTGTGATAGGCAACACTTCTCACATGTAGCAACTGTCCTGGCAGGGCAGAAATTCACATTTGATGTATAGCTCTCTGGTTTTCCTCCTTGGTTAGGAAACTCTCAGGGAATCTATCTTAGGAGAAAAATCATAGTTTGGAAACCACTATGCCAAAGATCCCCTCATGTGCTGGGTTCTCCAATACTGCCTGCTTCAATTTCAGACTTACAACTTTTACTTCCGTTTTCAAAATTTTTTATTTCAATTTTTGTGGGTACATAGTAGGTGTATATATTTATGGGGCTCATGAAATGTTTTGATACAGGCATGCAATGTGTAATAATCACATCATAGAGAAGGGGGTATCCATCCTGTCAAGCATTTATCCTTTATGTTACAAACAATCCAGTTATACTATTAGTTATTTAAAATGTACAATTAAATTATCATTGACTATAGTCACTCTGTTATGCTACCAATAGTAGGTCTCATTCATTCTTTCTAATATTTTGTACCCATTAACCCTCCCCACCTCCTTCCCACCACTACCCTTCCCAGCCCCCGGTAACCATCTTTTCATTCTCTATCTCTATGAATTCAATTGTTTTGATTTTTAGATCTCACAAATAAGCGAGAACATGCAATGTATGTCTTTCTGTGCCTGGCTTATTTCACTTAACATAATTATCTCCAGTTCCATCCATTTTGTCACAACTGACAGGATTTCATTCTTTTATATGGCTGAATAGTACTCCATTGTGTATATGTATGACATTTTCTGTGTTCATTTATCTGTTGATAGACACTTAGCTTGCTTCCAAATCTTGGTTATTGTGAACAGTGCTGCAACAAACATGGGAGTGCAGATATCTCTTCAATATACTGGCCTTCTTTCTGTTGGGTATATAGCCAGCAGTGGGATTGCTGGATCATATGGTAGCTCTATGTTTAGTTTTTTGAGGAACTTCCAAACTCTTCTCCATAGTGATTGTACTAATTTACATTCCCACCAACAGTGTACGAGGCTTCCCTTTTCTCTACATCCTTGCCAGCATTTGTTATTGCCTGTGTTTTGAATAAAGCCATTTTTAACTGAGATGAGAGGATACCTCACTGTAGCTTTGATTTCCATTTATCTGATGATCAATGATGTTAAGCACTTTTTCAAGCACCTTTTCATATGCCTGCTTCCCATTTGGATGTCTTCTTTTACTTCCATTTTTATATGTTGTATGTGTTTGCATGATCAAATCTACTTTATCAGGAAACATAAAACATAAAGTGAAATGGAAAAAAAAGGAAAGATTACAGGAAACAGTCATTTGCCTAATATATGTTCACTGGGCGGAAAGCAAATAATAGATGTGAATCCCGAAGGTTTAGGACAGGAGACAAAGGAAAGTTATTGCCTCATTCTCCCTAACCACATCCTTCAAGTCTTCTTCCTTATTTATTACATCACATGGACAAATACACTTGACCACACCTCCCAACATTGCTCAATATTTGCTTGAGTGAAAAGAGGCTGAGGCAACCTGAAGGAGGAGCTCTCATTACCTTCTGCCCATCACTTAATAAATAGCCAGCCAATTCCTCAACATTCTGGTACACTGTTGGAGAGATGAGACAGTCACAGCAGCTGCCCCTAGTGGGGCTCTTACTGTTTTCTCTTATTCCAAGCCAACTATGTGAGATCTGTGGTGAGTAAACTTTGAGCTAAAATTACTCTAGAATGATAGTCTACTGAATACTGTTGACAAGAGACTCTATGTAGAGTTACCTGAGAAAAGATCCCATTCCAGTTTCATATGTGGTTGGACCCCATGAATGATGAAAAGGGTGGCAGGAGATGATGGTGAGGAAAGTCTCACAATGCATGTTGTTGTAAGAGGAATTATAGATTGTGTGTTCACTTGCCTAACTGCTCTTTCTATGCTCAGATCCTCTCTAGCACAGCATCCCTACCAAGTAACTCTCTATTCATGTGAATTTCCAATGACAGAAAATGTATGCTCCCAGAAACTTTTCTAGATCATGGAAAGTTATCTTTTGGTCTTGATATGCAATCTTTTTTTCCTGAAATTCAACGCATGATTTTTGGGTTAACCCCTTGTAACTACATAGAAAAAAATAATAATCTCTTTCAAATAGTGATGACTGCTGTCTTGTCATAAGTGAGTTTAGATGTTCCAAGTTGCATGTCCACCTTCCTTCAACTCTTTCCCAGGACACATGGGATAAAGTTCCATCATCTCTTGCATGGATGTTGACCCCAGAGATTGTGTGGTTCTGTAAAAGAACATTAAAGTAAGAGAAGGGAAAACTGAATTCAGTTTTAGTTTGACCCCTTAGTTATTGAATGACCCAACATTTCTGAATTTCTTTAGCTTCATTCATAAATAAAGGATAATGAGGGGAGACTATTGAAGCAAATTGTCTCATGAAGTCTGGTGCAGTTCTCAAGCGCATGACTTCTCTTTTGTGAGACTTTACTCTGAAATTGAGCTTCAAACCAGTCCAAAGATTACTAGGTGGCACTATCTGTGCTCTCTAACCAGTAAGAAGAGAAACCACAGAAGACAGGCTTGTATACATACAGGCTAAAGCATAGACTCTTCTGACTCTAATTTTTCTTCTTGGCCTGACATTTCCCCTGTTGGATCCTAAGAATAGGGGATGGCTATGTAGGTTTTGGCTTTCAATTCATTTTAAATAATAATGATAATAATTAAATTTATCTTTGAGACTCAAGGAAGCTGATTTGAGTTGTTGACCAGGAAGTAAAGTCTGTTTCAGGGCCAGAAAATCTGCTGAGCTGGATGCTTCCACAAAATCTCAGAGAATTGACTCACGATTGTTCCATTGTGTCTGCAACAAACCATGACCTTTCTACAATCACTCTCTTCGATCTTCTTGACTCATTCTTTTAAAGTAAAGAAAACTGGGCAAGGGAAATTACATTTCCTTGATTCTCAAGTATAGTGATAAAAACCCCAGTTGAGCTGGAAATAATAGTATGTGCAGCATTTTACAGTTTATTCGGTGGTTTCTTGTCCAATATCTGTAAGGTAAGTGTTAATAGCCACAATTTTTAAATGAGAAAACTAAGGGTAAAACGAGTTACATAACTTATTATCCACAGTCATAAGTTAAGGAGCACAGAATGTGACCAAAATCTGAATCCAAACCTCATGTTCTTCTCACTCTCCCACTAATCCATTAGATAATCTGGAGATGTGTAGGATTTGGGGCTACTCCTCAAGATTATGGAAAAATATATTGAGAAAGTGTCCTGTGTTTTAAACAGTAAATCTTTTTATTCTCCTCTATTTCCTTGGGAGCTATGGATTCTCCTACTTCCACAGTATAATGTGACTTCCCTCCATCTCTGGAATTGGGGCATATTGTAGGCTAAAACTGGAGAGTTTTTCACAGGCTGCATAATGCTAAATAATGATCTCGATGCCCAGCCAGCTGAGCAATCAGACAATGAAGTTTTGGGGCCAATCACCAGTATAACATAGAATTTTTACCTGCATTTTCTGAACATTAACCCAATTGATTTAGAAGATGGAGAAGGAAAGAACTGAATCCAGGAAGTAGAAAGTCCTGCTTACTGAGAGTCGGAAGACATGTAGTCTAGTTTCAGCTCAGCCTCCAATTATGGAAATTTCTTTAAGGACACTCTATCTAAGCTTCATATACAAAATTAGGGAATGATGCTAGATTTCCCAGGCAGGAGTCTGCCAGTACACAATAAGTCTGCACCAGTTGTTAAAATATTAAAACATTTTCATGTTGATTGTTAAAGGAGTAATGTCTGGCATGGGGGTGGGTTCAAGACCCACCTTTGTATTATTCCACCAACACAGTCAGCAGCCACTGGATTGGTCTAGGTCTGTGCCATATCTGTTACTAAATATTTTTATATAACCCCTGCTGCAAGTCTTACTATTTTCTGAGTATGTATTTCTTATTTCCTTTCTTCTCTGCCACAGAGGTAAGTGAAGAAAACTACATCCGCCTAAAACCTCTGTTGAATACAATGATCCAGTCAAACTATAACAGGGGAACCAGTGCTGTCAATGTTGTGTTGTCCCTCAAACTTGTTGGAATCCAGATCCAAACCCTGATGAAAAAGATGATCCAACAAATCAAATACAATGTGAAAAGCAGATGTAAGTTTCTGTATTCTCTGGAAGATTTAGAAAAAAATCTACCTATTTAAAGATTATCTGCAACTAATCCTAAAAATTATGCATCCAAAGTATCCCTGCTACATCCCTTCTAATGGTACTAAACTTGAGGTAACAGAAACATGCCCAAAATACAATCCCACGCCACTCACCCTAGAGCTAGGTCTTGCTTCTTTTGGTCTTAAAAACCACTTTTTTTCAAGAAGCCACAAACAAAAGCTATGGATTCTTATCCATTAATGCTGTTATATAAGCTAGCTTAGTTCACAACCACATGGGAATATAGATCAAAACTAAGAAAGCTGGTGATTGACAGGCAACCATGGAACAATCCAGATTTGGATTGGGTGTGGGTGGGCCTTGAACCAGTCATGTTAATACTGAGCCTCAGTTTTCTAATTAGTATAAGGGGAAAAGAAGCCACTCTTACCTACCTCATAATATTATTATAAGAATTATGAGAATCCTGAGAGTTTGGATACTCTAAAAGGCAGAACATAAAAAATCAAGTATTACTATCCTAGCAAGCTGGTACCACAAAGAGAAAAAAAAAAAAACCCAAGATCTTGTTGTTTATCTATTTTTCCTCTTTTTTCACTTTCATAAGGATTGTATGATTCCAAAACAATTCTGGGATTTTTATGGAAAAGACCAAGATTTAGTTTGCATTTATACAGTACTGCTCTAAAAGGCTCTGCTTTGAGGATAAAGAAGAGAGGAATCAAATATTCGTACAGGAATGTATCACATAATGATGAATATATATGACTGCGGTCCCACAAGATTTTAATAGTGTATTTTTATTGTACCTTTTCTGTGCTTAGATATGTTTAGATGCACAAATACTATTGGGCTACAATTGCCTATAGTATTCAGGACAGTAACATGCTATACTGGTTTTTAGCCTGAGAGCAACAAGCTGTACCCTATAGCCTAGGTGTGTAGTCAACTATACCATCTAGGTTGTGTAAGTACACTCTATGATGTTTGCACAATGACAAAATCGCTTAACAACCAGTTTCTCAGAATTTATCCCTATCATTAAGCGACACAAGACTGTATAGAGCGCAATAGAAGAAAAAAGTGATAGGCAATATGTCTCAAGGAAATCAGGAGGCCCAAAAAAATCACAAGCCTGTACCTTGTTAAGCTTGAATACTTTTCTTTTCAGTGTCAGATGTAAGCTCGGGAGAGCTTGCCTTGATTATACTGGCTTTGGGAGTATGTCATAACCCTGAGGAAAACTTAATATATGATTACCACCTGATTGACAAGCTAGAAAACAAATTCCAAGCAGAAATTGAAAATATGGGTAAGAATCAAATATTTAGAGACCCTAGACAACCTTGTCTTCTCCTCCACTGATTCAGAACTATATGAAGTTTCCCTCCACTCTTTCCTTCTCCTCTTCATCCCGTTCATCTCATTATGTCTTTGCAGGGCACTTCCCTTTTTCCCTTTCAGTATGCATCTTGAATTTTCTTTTTAAATATGTTCAGCTGAGCGTTGAACCTATGTCAAGTACTACTTTACATATTATGGCAGACACACACACACACACACACGCACACACACACAAGACACCATTCTCTAATCGTCCAGGAGCTTGGCTTTAAGTCAAATGATGAATTACACCAGAAATAGCTGAACAATACAGGACACAGTGTCATAAGTACCAAAATATACAATGCTAGTTTATGAGCTAAAGGTGGCCGGAGTATATCATCACTGGGAAAAATCAACCGGCCATGGTGGCCACTAGTGAGGTGCAGTTTTTATTTCAGTTCCCACCCAATATTTATTCTATTTTTCAGTAAGTCCATTTTCCTTTGAGATGGCCTCCAACCTAGGTTTCTACTTACGGTTTCAACACCTTACTATTGAAAATGCAAGAGGCTTGGAGGTTGAAAACCTGTATTCTGGCCCTAACTCTGTAACCATCTGAATATCTAGATAGCATCTTAATCTCTTTAAGACTGTGTCCCCTCAGTTATAAAATGAAAGAAATTGAGTGGAATTTAGTGGCCCTTAAAAGCCTTCACATTTCTCAGGTTTTCTGATTCTAGGGGTGACCTCCCCCTTCTATTACCCATCTTTCCTTAAATGTAAAGAAATTGAAATAGAGTAAGTAGGAATAGATGGAAAATGCATACTCCATTACCACTTCCATGATTAAGGGAGGTATTTCTTCTCTTTTTTAGAAGCACACAATGGCACTCCCCTGACTAACTACTACCAGCTCAGCCTGGATGTTTTGGCCTTGTGTCTGTTCAATGGGAACTACTCAACTGCCGAAGTTGTCAACCACTTCACTCCTGAAAATAAAAACTATTATTTTGGTAGCCAGTTCTCAGTAGGTGAGTTACTAAGCCCAATTCCCTTGGTACAGAGGACATGGTCACCAGTAGGTCTTGCTCTTTGAGTTTTTCTACCAGTAAGTACCTGGATTTTATTTTCTACCCTCTTTGCTCTAGTCCCCTCAAAAGGGGATTTTCTTTTTGAGAAGAATGGATGATGGACGGCATTTAAGCTTCTTTCTAGATGTGTGGTATACTAGAAATACCCGGTTTCTGCTCCAGCTCTTCTTTGGGTTATATAAACAATGAATGTTAACTCTTGATCTTAATTTTTCCCTCTGTAAAATGAGGATAAAGCATGAGCATATCCACATGAAATATTTTAGAAAGGGTAAGTTTTAGACAAGGGAAATGCAATGGAATTTGTTTATCTTAACACTGTCTCTTTCTCTAGTTTATTGGGACAATTTGGATACCTCGATAGTCTTGAACAATACCACCTCTCCAATGACAAAGTCCAATATTTTAATCAATAGATTATATATTCACCTTGGGAAATAAACCAGAAATTTCCCACTGTGTCAGCCTTAATATCCATAAAGAAGTCTTTAGACAGTTAGTATAGGTGCTTAGCCTCTATGGATCCAGATATACAAGTTCATCTTTCTCCAAATTCAAAGTTCAAATTGAAGTTCAAAGCAAATCACCATTTAGTATTTCTGGATAGTAAGGAGAATGTGAGATTTCTCAGACTTCTTTTCCCATGAGAGAGGAAAGGTCCCATGCTAAAGAACGCAGGAGACACCAAGTATCAAGCCAGAAAACGAGTCCTTATCTTTCCTTCTTCCAGTCTCTTGCCTCATCCTCTTTTGTAAAGAGGTTTACTGGGTAACAACTCTGTAAAGTACTATTTTCTAATCAGTCTAATGAAACCCTTGAGAGCCTTACAAAGACATAGTTTATTTGATGACTCGTCCTAGGTTTTCTCAGTCCCTCAGCCAACATAGCTAAAAGATTAGAGAAAGATGGAAAAGACAAGAGCAATCAAGATGTAAAAGTGAAATACTGTTTATGTGTATGCACCTACAAATCCATAGGTGTTTTATGACCAAAGTATGTGTAAAAAAAGAAACCCAGAACTGTAGTTAAAAAAAAAATAAGGCAGGGCGCGGTGGCTCACGCCTGTTATCCCAGCACTTTGGGAGGCCGAGGCGGGTGGATCACCCGAGGTCAGGAGTTCAAGACCAGCCTCGCCAACATGGTGAAACCCCGTCTCTACTAAAAATACAAAATTAGCTGGGCATGGTGGCTCACTCCTGTAATCCCAGCTACTCAGGAGTCTGAGGCAGGAGAATCGCTGGAACCCAGGAGGCAGAGTTTGCAGTGAGATCGGACCATAGCACTCCAGCCTGGGCAGCAAGAGTGAGACTCCATCTCAAAAAAAAAAAAAAAAAAAAAAAACAAAAAACAAACAAACAAACAAAACACTCCAGACAGCAGCAAGAGAGCTTTAGAGATTTGTGCTACATCCCACCCTAAACTGTTTTTAAGCTAATTTCCTGGCTCTTTACCTACTATGTGTGTGTGATGGGTCTCTTTTCCTTGGCAAGTTCTTAGATACTTTCCAGGATGTTTGGATTCTCAAAGACACCTGTTCCTCAGCTGGGTTCCATGGCCTGAGCTTCAGAGTTCAGGCAGCAGACATATCTTTGCAGGGCACTTCCCTTTTTCTCTTTCAGCATGCATCTTGAATTTTCTTTTTAAATATGTTCAGCTGAGCACTGACCCTATGTCAAGTACTTCTTTACATATGATGGCAGACACACACACACACATACAAGACACCACTCTCTAATCCTCCAGGAGCTTGGCTTTAAGTCAAATGATGAACTACACCAGAAATAGCTGAACAACACAGGACGCAGTGTCATAAGTACCAAAATATACAATGCTAGTATATGAGCTAAAGATGGCCAGAGTACATTATCACTGGGAAAAATAAACCGGCCATGGTGGCCACTAGTGAGGTGCATCTCCCTTAAGTAACCTTAAGTGGGAGGCCCATCGCACTACAGTATGAGGTATGAACTATGGAGTACATGGCAACTGAACATTGGGAAGAAATCTTTAAATATTTGAGTGGTTAGTGCTGGAGAGATGATTGCTGTATCTAGAAATCTTTCTTCACCAATTAGCATGACCAACCATCCCAGTTTTTCTAGATCGGTTTTTCTTTTAGCACTGACAGTCTCACATCCCAGGAAACCTCTCGGCCCAGGACAAACTGAGATGGTTGGTCGCCTATCAACAATGTTTTGTTTCCTGACAGATACTGGTGCAATGGCTGTCCTGGCTCTGACCTGTGTGAACAGGAGTCTAATAAACGGGCAGGTCAAAGCAGATGAAGGCAATTCGAAGAACATCAGTATTTATATAAAGTCACTGGTAGAAAAGATTCTGTCTGAGAAGAAAGAAAATGGTCTCATTGGAAACACATTTAGCACAGGAGAAGCCATGCAGGTAAGTCAGAGGGTGAAACAGGAGGCAGAGAAGGGAGTCTTCTCGGAAGAAAGCAGTATCTTTTTTTTTTTCTTTAGATGGAGTTTCGCTCTTGTTGCCCAGGCTGGAGTTGCAATGGTGCGAGCTCAGCTCACTGCAACCTCCGCCTCCCGAGTTCAAGTGATTCTCCTGCCTCAGCCTCCTGAGTAGCTGGGATTACAGGCACCCACCACCACACCCGGCTAATTTTTTCTATTTTTAGTAGAGACAGAGTTTCACCATGTTGGCTAGGCCGGTCTCAAACTCCTGACTTCAGGTGATCCAGTCACCTTGGCCTCCCAAAGTGCTGGGATTACAGGCTTGGGCCACCGCGCCCCACCAGTATCTTTTTCCTTTCTTATTGGCCTCCTAAGACCTTATTATCCGTTCTGCGGTTCCTATACTAACTTTGATTTTGCTCATATGATTCCCTTCCCCTGCCTAACATGTACTCTTTTCATCTTCAGCTTTACTTCCCCATAGCCAATGCTTCTAGGAAGCTTTTCCTAACTACAATTTCTCTAAGAAACTCTAGAGTCTACTACAATCTACCTTGTTGTTCTATCACACGTAGTTTTACACTTTCACACACACAGTAGTCCCCCCTTATCCACAGTTTCACTTTCCACAGTTTCAGTCACCCAAGGTCAACTGAGGCTTGAAAATACTAAATGGAAAATTTCAGAAATAAACAATGCATAAGTTTTACATTGTGCATAATTCTGAGTAGTGTGATAAAATCTTGCACCTTCCCGCTCTGTTCCACCCAGGAAGTGACTCATCCCTTTGTCTATGCTTGTTAATCACTTAGTAGCCGGTTATCAGATCAACTGTCCCAACATTGAAGTGCGTGTGTTCAAGTAACACTTATTTACTTAATAATGGCCCCAAAGCACAAGAGCAATGGTGCTGTAGTATATTATTATAATTGTTCTATTTGATTATTGTTGTTGTTAATCTCTTACTGTGCCTAATTTATAAACTGAACTTTATTATAGGTGTGGATGTATAGGGAAAAAACATAGTATATTTAAGGCTCAGTACTATCCATGGTTTCAGGCATCCACTGTAGGTCTTGGAATGTACCCCCGCTGATAAGAGCAAACTACCCCATTACCTCCATTTCCTAAACTAGGAGCATGAGTCACAGTAACTGTGTCAGTAATCTAACTAATCTCACAAAACCAGAAGGTGGTGTAGATTGGGATGGGGCCTGGGCTGTTCTCAAAACTCACACTCAGTACGTACACTGTCATGCATACGCTCTTTGAGGTCTGAGATTTTATTCCTGCATTCATTCAGCCATTGATTTACAAACTCTAAGGGGAAGAAGATATAAGAAGCGATCAAGGAAGGTTTGCAGAAAAAAAAAAAAAAAACTTTACTGCATCATCAGTATGAATAGATATTTTCCAGGCTGACTCAGGGCTAGAGGACTTTCAAGGGAGAGATGACAGTGAGGACAAAGACCCAAAAGCACAAAAGAATGTTAAGCATTTTAAGGTCAAGGTGTTCGGCATGATCAGCACAGAGTCCTTGGGAAACATAACAGGAGGCTGGAGGTGTAAGCACCGGTCCAATCATAAGGTTATCTGTATTGTTGTTGTTACTATTTATGTTGTTGATTGCCTTACTAAGTTTGACCTGAATATAAACTGCTTTCCCATTTTCGTTGCATATTTGAATCACCTGAAGGAGCTCTTAGAAAACACTAATACCCAGGCCCACACCAGCCAGGTAGTACAGAAATTTAGAGGTGGAGCCTGGGCCTCGCTCTGGTTTAAAAGCCCTACAGGTGATACAAATTCACAGCAGGATCAAGAGCTAATTGCCTACAAGACATTGTTGGGTATTTTTAAATATTAATAACATTTAATTTATTGTTATGTATGTGAATAACATTTATTGATGTGTCTTAAGAGGAAATGTACTATGATGAGTTTTTCTTTTTTCTTAATATCCCACAAATGCTTGTGGACAACTTGGTCAGCTTAAGAACCTCCAAGAAAAGATGAAAACAAGAACTGTCCATCCCTGGGAAACTACAGAGCAGCACGTTCAAGTCCGACCCACCTTAGTTCCTGTCTTGCGTACCCCAATGCCCTCCTAACTTTTACTACCTCACAATTCTGCCCCTTCAATCGAGCTTACATTCTGCTGCCAGGACAGTTTCTGTTTAATGAACTATTAGACTCCCCATTGTCAATCAAATAATGTCAGACACCTCCTCATCGTTGTCAGTCAAATGAGGTCAGACATCTCACCATAAAATTCAAGCATATACTAGTCTAGCCCAACTTCCTTCTCCAGCCTGTTCTTCCACAGTTGCCTGCAATGTTCCCCATACACCAGTTCTCCTAAACCAGGAGGAATCCCCTGAGGAACTTTGCTAAAATGCAGATACTCTCATTACTGCCAGGTCATGTCCTGGCCATTCCTACCTAACACCTTTGTTCATGTTGTTCCTTTTGAGTGCTCTATCCTACTCTCCAAGTCCTAACTCAAATACCACCTTCTCCAGGAAGCTTTTTTTTTTTTTTTAGCTTCATTAAATGTTTGTGAGCTCCTCTCCTCTTCTGAAAGAGGCATCCCACTAGATGCACCCCTTAGGGCATTCCTCTGGCATCTCCTTTTACAGTAGTTTGTTAATATTTATTGAGTGTCTCCTATATGACAGGTATTTGCCAGCATTGGGATACAGAAATGAATGTGGCGAAGTCTGCCTTCATTGGAACTATTATAGCTTGTGTTATTAAGCAGTTCCAACCTCCCTGCCCAAACTAGTTTATAAGCTTCTGGATAACAAGAAAGATAACTGAGTTATCTGAGGTGCTTCCTAGGTAGTCAATGTTCAATTAATACTGAATTAGTTATATATATAGTTATATATAAGGCTTCCGCCTTATTTGAAGTGTCTCATATTCTCTCTCTGTCTCTCTTTATCTCTCATCACCCCCCACCCCTGCCCTGCCTCATTAGGCCCTCTTTGTATCATCAGACTATTATAATGAAAGTGACTGGAATTGCCAACAAACTCTGAATACAGTGCTCACGGAAATTTCTCAAGGAGCATTCAGTAATCCAAACACTGCAGCCCAGGTCTTACCTGCCCTGATGGGAAAGACCTTCTTGGATATTAACAAAGACTCTTCTTGCGTCTCTGCTTCAGGTATAAGCATTAAACAGCACACTGTTTTGCTTTTCACCATAGCACCCAAAGCATGTGAGATTCAGGTGTCCTTTGAAACCAAAAGTGACCAGATAAACCTCCAAAACATAACAGCTGCCAGAGAGAATTCAGTTTTCATCATGTTATCAGGGATTACAGTCACCTGAGGATTTGTTCTTAACTGAGTGCTAGACGTCCTTCTTAGTTCAAACATTAACAAGGCAGACCTGATTAAATAATGCCTATCTCCAAAGGCGTATTTTCTGACTGTTGGATATAGAAGGATCTGAGCATCATTCTCATCCTAAATAAAGTATAGAGGATTGGTACCGTGACTCTGACTTTGCATAGTGAGTGATCCCTCAGGGAAATGAGACATCTGTGTGGAAGGGATATGCCAGTATTCAAAAATTGTAGCATACATTACTTATTCAAACAAACGACTTTGCAACCAGGTACGAGGAAAGGAGATATTGTCTTACATCTCTGTCCATTCCTGGTTCAGCCACTCACAGGTTTAGGAAACTTGGACAAAATGTTTAACCTCTAAGCTTCAGTTTTCTAATGTAAAAGTTGGGAACAAGGACAGTATCTAACATAGGTTTTTGTAAAGATTGAATGAGACAATCCATGTAAAATGATTAGTATAGTACCTGGCACTTCATATGTTTTCAATAAATGTTAAGCAATAAAAAGGAGAAAAGACAAGCATTATTGTATGCTGTGCCAAGGCAAAAAAAGAAAAAAAAAATCAGGATCCTCTGTGAGAAACAGAAGTTAGAGCAACTGAATTGCTTAAACAGCTGGGAGTTGGGCCAAGTGCCAACATTCACAAGCTGGTGAGTTTGGGTCTTAGTTTCTGTTTTAGTTATATGAGAAATTTGCCCCTTGAGTGATGATAATTGCTCCTTATAGTAAATCCATCTCTGCATAGACAAGGAGTCCTTGGATAGGGGTTGAGTAGGTCTGCAAACTCTAATATCATTTTCATTTTTCTGAGTATTGCTCTGGGCTTTTCTGTCTCTGCCAGGTAACTTCAACATCTCCAGTGATGAGCCTGTAACTGTAACACCTCCTGACTCACAATCATATATCTCAGTCAATTACTCTGTGAGAATCAATGAAACATATTTTGCCAATGTCACTGTGCTAAATGGCTCTGTCTTCCTCCGTGTGATGGAGAAAGCCCAGAAAATGAATGATACTATATTTGGGTAGGTCTGTACCTAACCTAAGGTTAAGACGTTTGCTGTCATTTCTAAAGATGCAGTAAGAATGCATTTGCACCTAAATACAAAGTATATTTAAAATGCTTCTGGGTCAGTAGCTTTGCTGTCCATCTACATCTCACAGCAGGAGTTTAAAATAGGAGGTGAGATATTTCATCTTCCTGCACATAATAGGTAGTAAATTAATGTTCGCTAAATAAATTAATGAATCTCAGGGCTCTCTCTTATTTCAGTAAAATTCTTTCAATAACTGTAACTTCTAAAGTCAAACATTTGAGATCTAGAACAGTGGTTCTTAACTCTTTTTGAATCACTGACCCCTTTGAAAATCAAGTGAATGTAATGAATGTTCATCCAGGAAAAAAATGAACATACACACAAAAATTGGCATTTGTTTATTTATTTATTTTACAGACAGCATCTTACTATGTTGCACAGGCTGGTCTTGAGTTCCATGGCTCAAGAGATCTGCCCACCTCAGCCTCCCAAAGTGCTGGGATTACAGGCATGAGCCACTGCCAAATTTAGCATTTAAACTGAGGATTTCACAGATACCCTGAAGCTTCTCCCTGCCCTCACTTTCAGAAAATTCATAGATCCCTAAACTAAAGTAACTGGTCAAGGAGGTCAAGTATTAAAATTAAAATAATGGCTTTGCCTCTGAAAAGTATGACTTATTTGGCTCCTTAACTCTAGTTGACAGTTATTTATCATATCTAACATCATAGAGTAGGATGCTATAAAGAAAATCAGAATAATAATATAATATATATTATAAAGGCTACCCTCAAGGGCTTTAAGGGAGGTAGAAAAATGACTATGGAATATAAAACAGATACTGACCTGTCACTTTTTAATAAACACAATATGAAATATCAAATTATCCTTTCCTGTTCCTCTTTTCTAAGGGAAAACTCAGTAACTTATGGTGTCTCTAGCACATGAGGATAATATGTTCTTCTACTGAATCAGTATCTTCAGCAGTTACTATCTTGGGGTGGAAGGTTGAAGCTGTTATCTGAAAAGTATCTACCATGGCAGGTGGGGAGAGCAGAAACCATGAGCATCATTTCTCTAATTTAGCATGAAGTGTGAAGTGCCTGCATTAGAATCAGCTGGAGTGTTTATAAAGCACGCAGATTCCTGACCCCCAGCTCATATCTAAAAATAAAAATATCTATGGATAGGGCCAGGAAATCTGCATTTTTTGTAATGTCATCAAGTGATTCTCAGGTACATTAAAGTTTGAGAAATGCCTATTGTTGGTTTCCTTTGACAATTCTAAGTTCCAGTAACCTCCTGGCTGTCACCCACAGTTTCACAATGGAGGAGCGCTCATGGGGGCCCTATATCACCTGTATTCAGGGCCTATGTGCCAACAATAATGACAGAACCTACTGGGAACTTCTGAGTGGAGGAGAACCGCTGAGCCAAGGTAAGGGAGAGACATGCCAAAAAGTCCCATGCTAAAAATGCCCAAATGGAGAGGGGTGTGAGCCTTTGTGGGGATTGGGCCAAGGGGTTAGTAGACATGACATCCATTATTTGGTGATTTAATGGTCAAACCATTTGACCCAGTTCTCTTTCTTCTCCCTCTTCAGGAGCTGGTAGTTACGTTGTCCACAACGGAGAAAACTTGGAGGTTCGTTGGAGCAAATACTAATAAGCCCAAACTTTCCTCAGCTGCATAAAATCCATTTGCAGTGGAGTTCCATGTTGATTGTCTTTATGCCTTCTTCTTCATTTATCCCAGTATGAATAGGAGAGTTAATAACCTCCCCTTCTCTCTCTACATGTTCAATAAAAGTTGTTAAAAGATTAACAACTATACAAAAAGAGCATGTTCTAATTAGTTCATTCTGAAAGGATTTTAAAATTTATTAGAGGAAAGTCCACCTAAGGAAGAACTGAAGTGAAAAGAAATGAGACCACATGTCTAATAAGCGGGGTTCTACTCAAGGTTCTCCTACTAACTATCTCAGCGGCAATGGGCAACTGGGTAAAACGGGGATAAGGTTCTAGGTCTAATGTTGCAGCAACAACCAATGAGATCAAGCAGAAAGTCTGTGAGAGACTGAGCTCTCTGAGGCCCAGATGCAAGAGAGGAACCCATTGGTCACACTGATTTCATACAGGTAGTGGGTAAAAAAACATGTTGCTCAGAAGAAAGGGGGAAACGTAAGGCATATACATAAAAGGTCCGCCCGTAGTTTGAGAGACAATCTCATCCCCTGCCTCCAGCTGTCTCCCTTGGGTCCCACTTATTCTTCTTTTACATTTATTTTCCCTTTATTTCCCCATAAAATCACCCCGATATTCATATCATCAAAATACATATGCAAAAAAGTCACTTATAATGTTCACTTCCACAGAATTCACTTTTTTCCTTTTTTATTTTTCTAATCAATTTTTGTCATGCTAAGAAGTCACATCTTAAAGGAAAAAAGTTGAATCACATCAAGGCAGCACAAGCTTGTACTTATACTGAGTACCTGGGCTACATGCAGTACAGTCAGAAACTAGAAGATACCAAAGGACAAAAGGTACTTTATGTAAAGTGTACAGTAACCCATTTAAAGTAATTTCCTGCAAATAAAAACCACAATGAGACACCATGCCACACCAGTCACAATGGCTACTATTAAAAAGTCAGAAAATAACAGATGCTGGCAAGGTTACGGAGAAAAAGAAACACATACACTGTTGGTAGGAGTGTAAATTAGTTCAACCACTGGGGAAAGCAGTGTGGAGATTGCTCAAAGAGCTAAAAACAGAACTACCATTCAACCCAGCAATCTCATTACTGGGTATATACCCAAAGGACTATAAATCATTCTACATCTAAATCTAATATAAACCACGTGTATGTGTATCGCAGCACTATTCACAACAGCAAAAATATGGAATCAACCTAAATGTCCATCAATGATAGACTTTTAAAGAAAATACAGTACATATACACTATGGAATACTATGCAGCCATAAAAAAATGAGATCATATCCTTTGCAGGAACATGGATGGAGCCAGAGGCCATTATCCTTAGCAAACTAACATGGGAACAGAAAATCAAATACTGCATATTCTCACTTATAAGTGGGAACTAAATGATGAGAACACATGGACACATAGAGGGGAACAACACACACTGGGGCCTAGGAGAGGGTGGAGGGTGGCGAGGAAGGAGAGGATCAGGAAAAATAACTAATGGATACTAGGCTTAATGCCTGGGTGATGAAATAATCTGTAAAACAAACCCCCAGGTCATGGGTTTATCTACATAACAAACCTGCACATGTATACCTGAACTTAAAGTAAAAGTTTAAAATAAAGTAATTTTTAAAAGAAAAATGCATTCAGGTAGAATTAGTTGAATTATTAATTTATTTATTCATTTTATTTTTTTTTTTATTTTTTTTTTAGACAGAGTTTCGCTCTTGTTGCCCAGGCTGGAGTGCAATGGTGTGATCTCGGCTCACCGCAACCTCTGCTTCCTGGGTTCAAGTGATTCTCCTGCCTCAGCCTCCTGAGTAGCTGGGATTACAGGCATGCACCACCATGCCCAGCTAATTTTGTATTTTTAGTAGAGGCGGGGTTTCTCCATGTTGGCCAGGCTGGTCTCGAATTCTTAACCTCAGGTGATCCACCCACCTTGGCCTCCCAAAGTGCTGGGATTACAGGCGTGAGCCACCGTGCCCAGCCAGTTGAATTATTTTAACAATGTCTTCCTCATTTCTCCCGTGTTTTCTTCATGATCGTCCTAGCTTCCTCTCCTTCACCAGTGACACTGCTTCACAGTCAGAGATTGAGCCCTCTTCCAACATACTGCTTTCTGCTATTGATACTCAATGCTCAGGTTCAACTCTGCCCTGGTCTTCATTAACTGGGTGTAACACATGACACTCATGAGTGGACAGAAATGGATTCTATCCCTTGAGTCTGTGTCTCATCTTTAAAGCTAAGTTAGAAAATATATACACCTACTGTGTACCCACAAAAATTAAAAATAAAATAATAAATAACAATAATAATAAAGCTAAGTTAGAGAAGCTGGGAGGCATGTTACCCTTCCAGGATCCCTGGTGCTGTTAGTGGTCAGATCTGTTTGTAGCCTATACAAGCTATGTGAAATTGAAGGATACTGGTTTAAGGTGAGAAATATGCAAAATGTCAGAATTGCATACTAGCAACTAGCACTACTAGCCTTTATTTCTAACAGAGAGAGCCTAGTTTCTCCCAGCCGGAGGTCTTAAAGTATAATGTAGGCCGGACGCAGTGGCTCACGCCTGTAATTCCAGCATACTGGGAGGCTGAGGCAGGTGGATCACGAGGTCAGGAGATCGAGACTAACCTGGCCAACATGGTGAAACCCCGTCTCTACTAAAAATGCAAAAATTAGCAAGGTGTGGTGGCGTGCGCCTGTAGTGCCAGCTACTCAGGAGGCTGAGGCAGGAGAATCACCTGAATCTGGGAGGCGGAGGTTGCAGTGAGCCGAGAATGCGCCATTGCACTCCAGCCTGGGAAACAGAGCTAGACTCTGTCTCAAAAAAAAAACAAAAAGTATAATGTAGTAACATTGCTGTCTGATATAAATGCCTTTAATCTCAGAAGTAGACATGAAATAACACTCCCTAGGGTTCCACTAACATCGGCTCGTGAAACCTAGTTCTGAGGACAGGCACGGTGTGGCTCATGCCTGTAATCCCAGTACTTTGGGAGGCCAAGGCGGGCAGATCACCTGAGGTTAAGAGTTTGAGACCAGCCTGGCCAACATGGTGAAACCCCGTCTCTACTAAAAATACAAAAATTAGCTGCGCATGGTGGCAGGCAATTGTAATCCCAGCTACTCAGGAGGCTGAGGCAGGAAAATCACTTGAACCCAGGAGGCGGAGGTTGCAGTGAGCTGAGATCATACCATTGTACCCCAGCCTGGGCAACAGAGCCAGACTCCATCTCAGAAAAACATAAAAATAAAAATAAAAATAAGAAACCTAATTGGCCACACTTGCCTTACAAGAAGCTCCTACAGCTTGAGACTATTACAGAACCTGAACTGTGTCTGAAGAGAGAAACTTCCTTTTGCTGCCACAGCAAAGAATAATCACCACAAATAAACCTTACTTATGCCCAGAGAGAGTCTAGGTGCTTTCATACCAAAATATTAGGCACAGGAGAAACAAGGAAATAAATGAACACATCATCCCAGTCAATAGTTAACCAAGGACTGTCAAAATATCCCTGTTAAGAAATGTATGGCCTGTGTGGTTCCTGTTCTGGGAATTATTTACTAACTGCAACAATTGTGTCATGATCAATCTTGCAGCAGCCCTGGTTGCAAATGGTAATTTATAATACAAGGAAGTGAGTGGTTAAAGAGCTGGCAGGCCAAGGGTGTGTGGATCATCTCAGGATGATCAGGAGCAGGCTCTGGAACCCAAAGTCAGCACCATACTGTACTCATAATCCTGTATTAGATTCTTATTGTTGCTGTAACAGATTACCACAAATTTTGTTATTTAAGACAAAGTTATCATCTCACAGTTCTGGAGGTCAGAGTCTCACTGGGCTAAAATCAAGGTGTCGAAGGAGCTGTGTTCCTTCTACAGGTGGAACCAGTAAACCAAGTTCTTTCCCTACTTTGTATGGGTCACAAAGAAGGAACATGCAATTGGACAAAAGCAACTGGGTTGTATTCACTGGCCAGGGAATGGAAAAGGGGAGCTCTCGCTCTAAAGGCGCCTTCTCCTTAAGCAATGGGAAGCAGGGGAATTTTCAAGAGTTAGACATGGGGTGGGGAAGTATGTAAGCAGGCTGAGGGGGGAGTTCCAAACACGCAGGCGCAGTCCCCAGACATACTTCTTCATACCCCGCGTGTACACAAAATGGCAGCAATTTTCTTTTAAGGGAGAGGAATCTAGTATTATAATGATAGGTTAATGATCTAAAAGTAACTAGGGGTTGCCGGTTCTGGTTTGCACCGGTCTGGTGCAGGTCTTATCTTCCTCTGGTATTTGGCAAGGGATCATGAAGCTCCTGCAGCATCCCGGGCAATCTGGAGCTCTTTAAGCAGTGGCACCCATAGATAAAAAGGCTAAGGGGAAACAACGGTTTAAGAAAATAAGGAGCCCTCCCAGCTATTTCCGTAGGGCTGCCCTAGTAACAGAGCTTGTAAAGGAGAATCCATTTCCTTGACTTTTCCAGCTTCTGGAGGCTGCCCATGTTGCATGGCTCATGGCCCCTGTCCACCTTCAAAGCCAGCAATTGCATCATTCTGACTTCTGCCTCTGACATCACATTTGCTTTTCTGACTCTAACGCTCTTGCCTTCCTCTGCCACTAACAAGGACCTCTGTGATGACATCGAGCCCACCCAGATGATCCAAGCTAACCTTCCTCTCTTAAAGTCAGCTCATTAGCCACCTTAATTCCATGTGCATCTTTAATTCTTCCTGGCCATATAACCCACGAAACATGTTCACAAGTTCCAGGGATTAGGGCATGGGCATTTGGCGGTGTGTGGGCAGTGCCATTATTCTGCCTCCTACTCCTTCACACAGCCTGCCAGGCTATCCACCAAGTAGACGCCAACTGTCTTTCCAGCCTCATCTTCCACCATATACCATGTATTGGATATATATTGCTGCATAACAAGTGACTCTAAAACTTAGGGGCCTAAGACAACATTTATTATGCCACAGTTTCTGTGGGTCAAGAATCCAGGGAGGGTTTACATGGGTCCTCTGGCTTAGGAGGGTCTCTCCCAGGGCTGCAATCAAGATGTAAGCTGGGGCTGCCTTCATCTCAAAGCTCACTGGGGAAGGGTTCTTTCCTCCCTGGATATCGGCTGGAGGCTACTCTCAGGGGCCATATGTGGGCTTCTCCATAAGGCAGCTCACACTTCGCAGCTGCCTTCATGAGAGCAGGAAGGGCAAGAGAGAGAAGGCAAGCAAGAGGGAAATTGGTCTTTTGCAACCACATCCCATCACCTTTGCTGCATTATATTCATTATAACAGAATGTGGCCCCAGGCCAGCCCACACTCTAGGGAAGAGGACTACACAAGGCATGAATACCGGGAGGTGAAAACACAGGGCCATGTTAGAAGTTGTCCAGCACACCCCAGTACGTACCCTGTGCTCTCATCTCACAAAACTCACCCATGTTTCCCAAGGGAGAAAAAATGCTTTATTACCCATGTCTTACATTTGCTCATTAATTCACTCATTCAAAAAATATTTTATTTCTACTGTGAGCTAGGTAGTGTTGTAAGGGCAAAGGATAGAGCAGTGAGCCAAAGAGACAAAGCCCCTCCCGCGTGGAGCAGACATTCTAGTAGGGAGATAAACAAACGATAAACAACCACACACTTAGTGCGACAGAGGGCGATGAGTTATAGCAGGCGAGGGGCATCAGGGGTGTCAGTGGAGGTGAGGATGTAAGATCTTATGTAGGGCAGCCTGGGAAGGCGTCTCTAAAAGCTTACCTCTAAGCAGAGACATGAAGGATGTGAGGAAGCCACCATGAGGCTATTTAAAAGAAGAGGGTCCTGGGCTGAGGGGGCATCATATGCAAAGGTAGCTGATGTGTTCAAGGAGCACAAGAAGTTCTGTGTGATGGGAGCATTGTGAGCAAAGGGGAAAACGCCTGGAGCTGAGGTCAGAAAGGAAACCAGGAGCCAGATCTTCTAAGGTCCTGTAGGTCATGAAAAGGGCTCTGACTTTTGTGCTAAGATAGGCACCACTGGAGAATTTCCCCTTAAAATGAGCTACTTTACATGCAAGGAAAAAAAAAAAAAAAAAGCTCCTTTCTTTATAATTTCAAGATACCATTTTCGGTTCTCCCTTATAAAGAAGTATAATTTGCATTATACTATAGCTACACATCTGAAATATGTATACTTAATGGATCTCACATTTTCTAATTACTTACTTTAAAAGATAATATCTGAAAGCTTTGGGTGTTTGAGACGGCTTTTATCTCCAGATAAGGAAAGAGAAATCAAACAAAACCATTTCTGGGAAACCGAGGTCCATTTCTTGCCTAAAGTCAAACAACTTCAAAGAGTCTAGGCTAGAATCCAGGTCCAGGTAGACATCACTAACTTCACAAAGCCAGATGTCACCTGGCAGATCCCTGCCTGAGAGACTAAAAGGGCATGTTGTAAAGCAGGTGCCTAGGATCATAAAATGAGCTGATGCCTATGAATGGCCTAAATCCCAGTGAAGTAGTTACTAAAAAGCAGCCTGGTAACTGATTGGATACAATAAGGGCTAGAAGAAGTCTTGTTGATAATAGCACATTATCCAAACTTCCTGATATCTGACCCAGGCCTTTGGTAAAGGACATTTTCTCAACATTGCCTTCACTGCATACCCAGCCCCAGGTTTCTCATATGACTGTGTAACCTAGAAGTCACCTCCAGACACCTTGGAGGGTCTATAGTTGGTAAACTTAGATAAGCAAATGAAAATTTACTTACTTGTATCAGGAAAGGAGAGGTCAGCACAGGGGCAGTTAGGAGAGGCTGGGTTGGGGACAGATTATTTAGCAAAGGGAAACACATATAAGAGAAGGTAAAGAAATATTCCACTTGCAAATCGCGGTACCTGTGGATGAGAGACGTAGATGGGAGAGTGAGATGGCCTGGTTTGCCCTCTACCTCCTGAGCCTTCTCTGGGCTATGGCTGGGACTAGTACCCAGACCCGGAGTTCATGCTGTGAGTATGATGTTTTTCCAAGGAGGTCAGGGAGGCAGTTGCCCTGGGGAAGGGGCTGTGACCTCTGACACTGAGCTCTGCTGATGAGAAAGTGGTTGAAAATAGCAATCACTATAGGAATTCCAAAATGGGTAAGTCTGAGTGTGATTGTGTGCTGTTCATCTTTCCTGACTCAATAGCATAAGTTCTTTGAGAGGCAAGTCTATACGTTTTTTATTAAGAGATGGGGCCAGGTGCAGTGGCTCACACCTGTAATCCCAGCACTTTGGGAGACTGAGGCAGGAGCATTGCTTGAGCCCAAGAGTTCAAGACCAGCCTGGGTAACATGGTGAGACTCCATCTCTACAAAAAAAATAAATAAATAAAAATAAAAAATTAGCTGGGCGCAGTGGCATGCACCTGTGGTCCCAGCTACTCAGAAAGCTGAGGTAGGAGAATCGCTTGAGCCCAGGAGGTCAAGGCTGCAGTGAGCTATGATCACACCACCGCACTCCAGCCTAGATGACACAGCAGCAGCCTGTCTCAAAAAATCAATCAATAAAAATAATAGAGATGGAAGTACTACTGCAGGAATAATGGTTGATGGTACAAAGACAGACACTCAGTGGCTATTGTGACCAGACACCACTACATACTAGTGAGAGATTTTGGTACTCGCTGAGGATAAATTATATCCCAAATCTTTAATATTCTTCATGAAAGAGTGAGGGAAAAAATGAATGCAAGGGAATCAGTGATTTCCAGGAAAGTGATAGAAACTACGAGAAATGTCATGAGCCATATTGCTTGAAGTTACTAAATTTAAAAATCACTTTCTTAAGGATATGGATTATTTGAGAAGATGTAGAAACTAATTGTCCTCAAAAGTAAAATCTCACCATTTTCTCCATTTCTCTTTAGTCACTTAGGATACTAATGCTAACCAAGTGTTCTCCTAAAAGGCATCAAAGACGGCCAGGCGAGGTGGCTCACCCCTGTTATCCCAGCACTTTGGGAGGCCAAGAAGGGTGGATTATCTGAGGTCAGAAATTCGAGACTACCCTGGCCAACATGGTGAAACCCCATCTCTACTAAAAATTCAAAAATTAGCCGGGCGTGGTGGTGCGCGCCTGTAATCCCAGCTACTCAGGAAGCTGAGGCAGGAGAATCATTTGAACCTGGGAGGCAGAGGTTGCAGTGAGCCGAGATCGTGCCATTGCACTCTAGCCTGGGCAACAAGAGCGACACCGTCTCAAAAAAAAAAAAAAAAAAAAAAGAAAGAAAGAAAAAAGCATCAAAGACACAGGGATAATGTTTTTGAGAAGGAATGAGGGTTAGAAGGTGAGTAAATGGCTTTCCTCTTCTCAGCCGTTCCCTCAGCACAGGAGCCCTTGGTCAATGGAATACAAGTACTCATGGAGAACTCGGTGACTTCATCAGCCTACCCAAACCCCAGCATCCTGATTGCCATGAATCTGGCCGGAGCCTACAACTTGAAGGCCCAGAAGCTCCTGACTTACCAGCTCATGTCCAGCGACACCGACGGTGAGACATCTGAGCCGCTCGCACCCTCCCTGAATCTCACACATCACATACCACCTCCAGATTCCAACTCAGTGTCCTTCCCACCCCAGTGCTGCCTCTGACTGTAAATAAACTACCCAAACACCTTTCCCTACATACCTGGAAGGTACCTGGAAAGAAACACATGTGAAATCAGAGCATTCATGGAGGAGGTCAGTAAAGCAGGGAGAGTTCTGGACTAGACGTCGAAAGAGCAGCCTTCTGGTTCTGGCTCTGCCACGTCATAACTCTGGGATCTGAGACAAGTCACTGGCTACTGCTTAGCTTCACCTTGCAGATGATTCTAATAATAATAACCCTACTACTACTAATAGCAATGATAATATGATAAAATCTCTGTTCTGCCTATCTCCCAGGGGCTGCCTGCAGGCTCAAGTTAGATAAAGTTTAAATTATTTTGTAACTGTAAATTTCTGTATATAAATCTATGAGTATTTTGCTGCTTTTCTAATCATATACCAGGGATTCTGAAATACCAAATACTAGAGTCACCAAGTTACACAGAGGCCACTAGATTAAATACTCCCTTATGTATTCTTCCATATTTTTTTCTTTGGAAAGACAGATCAAAGAACTGCTCATGTTATTAAAAAGTCAAAATGCTCTAGATAAAAAGCAGAGAACTCATCACTGGCTCCTGGAGAACTGTCCCCGTCTCTGTCTAACTGTTGTGTTCTCTTCTCTGCAGATCTAACCATTGGGCAGCTCGGCCTCACCATCATGGCCCTCACCTCCTCCTGCCGAGACCCTGGGGATAAAGTATCCATTCTGCAAAGACAAATGGAGAACTGGGCACCTTCCAGTAAGACCTCACTGGAAGGGAGAAAAGAGTCAGGCACATGGTTTTTGCTAAGAATTTTAAACCCAGAAAGGAAAAGGGTGGGGGTGGAGAGAAAGGAAAGTTAGGGAAGAGACACAAGGTATCCTTCACTCTGGTCCTTCTGATAATCACACAGAGGAAAGATTCATTTCCAATCCAAAATGAACTAGAAAAGGTCATGATCCCAAGGACACAAGCTTGTCGAGCTATCACCTGTCTGAAGACACAGAGTCAGTCATCCCTTTTATTCTTTGCAGATGCCTGATGACATTCTTTTGAAAAACACTGAAGTTGCTCTTTGCCTATGTTGTGTGTCTCTTTGGGGGCAGGTTTTCTAGCAATTTCCTTTTCAAAGGCTTGGCTTTTCCTTCTTTGCAAATGTCCTCATCGTGGTGAATGTGAGTCTGATGAAGGTTCTCTGTCCCCTTCGGAGGCCCCAACGCTGAAGCATCAGCCTTCTATGGGCCCAGTCTAGCGATCTTGGCACTGTGCCAGAAGAACTCTGAGGCGACCTTGCCGATAGCCGTCCGCTTTGCCAAGACCCTGCTGGCCAACTCCTCTCCCTTCAATGTAGGTGAGTAGGTCACCACTACCCCGAGCTGGGAACATCAGAGGCATTGTGCACTGAATGGTGGAGCTGGCAGGGAACTGGGAAAGGAAAGCATTCCATGGAGGAGGAGCTAAGGACGTGAACGTGCCTGTGGATGGGAGAAACTTATCAGATGTTTGTTGGGCAGGTGAATTGAGGAGTACATGAAGGAAGGGGAGGGAGCGTTATGTAGAAACAAAGACAATTGATAATACTTGATATGTCTGGCAGCTACAGAATCTCCGCTGGGAACAATAGTCATGTCATTCAAGTCAGAAGTTCCTCCCAAAATAAAGAACTTATTAATGTCTTGCTTCAGTTCTCCTCTGCGTCCTCTTTTTAATCACTACCGATGCTCCCACACTCCATTCTTTTTGATGCTTCTCCTCATTACATCCAAATATCCTCTCTCCATTTAACAGCTACTCTCGGAACCCTAACTCATGATATTTCCCTTCATGGAAACTCGAGCACCACCTTTCGTCTTTGTTCTGCAAGCATATGGCTGCTTGTGAATGGAAGGTTTTCCCTCTACAACATCATGTCCTCCTTCTGTCCCCTTGTATGGATAATGATCCTTCTCCGTGGGGGCCACTGTCACAGCCCGCATTCATGGTCACCTTTTCTCCTCTGCCAACTCTCTAAGCAATAGTATTATCTCAGGTTTTCACTCCCTTACGCATGCCCCATCAGCAACCTCTCGTTTCAGTTTCTGTCAGACAAACAGGTGAACCACTGCTCTAGGATCCTCCCTGGGGGTTAAGAACAGACTGGTCTCCCTTTCACATCTGGGACCTCACACATTTCTGGGGCATCTCTGCCTCCAAAAATTTGGACTTATTTGCTTGTAACACTAGCACCCTTAATGAAGTTATGCAACTTTCAAATGGGGATTTGGCCCTGCTGCTTACTTAATTTTTCTGAGCCTCCATTTTTTGTCTCTTAAATGGAGATGATTACAGGTACTATTTCACAGGTTGTTCTGAGGAGCAAATAAAATCACGGAGCCAGAATATAATAAGCACATAATAAATGTTACCTGTTCATATTGCCGTGATGGTGACTATGGTGATCTTATCCCCTCTGTCATTCACAGACACAGGAGCAATTGCAACCTTGGCTCTGACCTGTATGTACAACAAGATCCCTGTAGGTTCAGAGGAAGGTTACAGATCCCTGTTTGGTCAGGCACTAAAGGATATTGTGGAGAAAATCAGCATGAAGATCAAAGATAATGGCATCATTGGAGACATCTACAGTACTGGCCTCGCCATGCAGGTAAACATGTGCTGGATGCTCTTGGTTGGGTTCCTGCCAATAAGCCTGGATTGCAGAATCAAGAGGCCAGGCTTCTACTAACATCTCTGTGAAAGTCCAGCTAGTATGACCTAAGATATATTCTTTGTGGTGCCTGGGCCTCAGTTTCTCTACTGGTAAAATGCAGGTAAGTGTTAATTCCTCCCTACCTCCTATGTAAAGTGTGAAAACAAATCTATATGAACTCGTTTCTCTTCCTTGGGGAAAAAAAATGAAACAAATCAATCAAGAAATATATTAATTTATTATTAATAATGATCAGTTTATTTGTAGTAGTTCAGACTATTACAATTTTGATGTATAAATAATAAGAATATTAAAGCAGGCCCTCTAAAAATATACAATTTTTATATATATATGATGCAATCTTTTATATATATAAAATCTTATATATATATCTTATATATAAGATGCAATCTTACCAGCCAAGTGTTCTTTTTCAGTGTTTTACCTTGATCTAAAAATAGCAAGTTTATACTCAAAATGATTAAGGAAAATAACCTAAAGTTGACCCAGCCTCACAAAAACCCATAGTAAATGGTAAAGCAGATCTATCTGTCAGCCAAGTCCATACTCAATTCTATGCTTTAATAGCATGCATTCCCAGGCTTCGATTCTGTAAGATGTGTTTGGTATTCATAGTTCCAAATCCAACAACCCACCCTACCCTACTTGATTAGGGCAGCAGCCTCCATAGAAGACAGATGCACCAATGGTAGTGGGCAGAAATAACCAACTAGAATCAGAAACTAGCAGCCATCTGTGGCTGAATCCTCTAATCCCAACTAAGAAGTTTTAGCTCCAATGACTCAAAATATCCTATGGGGATTAATAGGACCAGGAACTCTTCAACTCAGAAAGCCCAGGAAAGGGAGAATCATGGAATGATGATGCCAGCCCTAAACCTAACATAGTTGCGGACTATTAGAAAGAAATTGTCTCCTGGGGAAAACAATGGAGACTAGTATTGAGATTTCATACATTAAAAATTAGAAAAGGATATAAACAGCCTAAGAATTGGTTCATGTTAAACATAAGAGCAAAAAAATAATTTCCACTTCAATGGACCACGTATAGAAGTGACTAATAAATATAAAGTTCACTTCTATGTCACAGTCAAGGAGACTTTGTCATAGAACAAAACCCTGTTTTTTCCATGGCTGAATTTTACAAGAACATTCCCAGTGCTCTTGTCTAGAAGCTTTTTGGAAAGAAAAAGGCAGTCTGGAAGAGATATAAAAGATGGTTTGGGGACTTTTTTTTTTTTTACATGTGACTCTCTAAAAATAACCTTGCTTCAATTTAGCACCAGAGAAGTGTTTACTTTTGCTAACTTGGTTTGCGAATTCTGTTTGGATTTTATCACCTGCCAAGTACACTGATAAGCTGTACCTGGGAATTAAAGCTTTTCCTATCAAAAGGCAGGACTGTGTCTAGATCCAAATACCACAGGCCATGTGGATTTCTTGTCAGAATACATAATCTCTCCCTACCCTTTTTACTGCCTCTATCTGGAATTTACTTAGGCATCCTGAAGTCTGGAATCAATAGGTGTCTAATATATAACATTTTCCTAATCTAAAATATTCTGATATAGAAAATCAAAGGGCTCTGGAACTATCACAACTTAGGTTTGACTCCTAGACTTGCCACCATCTCAGACAAATATTGAATTTCCCCAAATTTTATTTTCTCCATAATAATAAGGTTGCAATTCGGTTAAATAAAATGTGGTATGCAAAAAAATGCATGCATAATGTCATGCTTAACAATTGTTCAAGATCTGTCTCAGCAGAGCAGTGATGCTAGTAAACTTCCTTTTCAGCCTTTGTTCACCTTCTTCCAAGATGTCAGTACACTTCCAGTGGCCCAGGCCATGCTCATCCCTACCCAAAGACGCTCATGAGGCATTTCCTCTGTTCCAGAACTTCTCATCTTTCTTCCATGAATATCCTATTGCTTTCAAGTTTCCTCTGATAGGCGCTTATCTTGAAAAGGGATCTGATAGGCCAGGCATGATGGCTTACACCTGTAATCCCAGCGCTTTGGGAGGCCGAGGCGGGCGGATCACTTGGGGTCAGGAGTTCAAGACCAGCCTGGCCAATATGGTGAAACCCCATCTCTACTAAATATACAAAAATTAGCCTGGTGTGGTGGCAGGCACCTATAATCCCAGCTGCTCAGGAGGCTGAGGCAGGAGAATCACTTGAACCCGGGAGACGGAAGTTGCAATGAGCCGAGATTGCACCAATGCACTCCAGCCTGGGCGTCACAGCGAGACTCCATCTCAAAAAAAAAAAAAAAAAAAAAAGAAAAGAAAAGAAAAGAAAAGAGAACTGATAAACTTCTTGATGGAAAGTTATTAATGACATCTAACCACTTAATGTGTTATCCTCTCTAGAGTGTTGGCGTTGGTGATGTGTAATCCCAATGAATATATCTTGCTTAGTGAAATTTGGGAGGTGCATATGACAAGTGGACAAGATATTGTTGCTGAGGAGCACCCACCTGATGGCCCTTAAACCAACTGCCTTGTAAAGTGGCCTCTGTCCAGAGCCATGCTTTATGGATGCTGAGGTTCAGTGATGGTCGTCCCTGTCACAATTGCCCAGTTGTGCATACTGACCCTAGCTGAGACAGCCATTTATGACTCCTCTCTCTCTCTTCTCCCATTTCCTATTCCAAGCTTCAGGTGAAGCAGTCATTAACAATCTCAGCCTATTAACATACTCTGGTGGCCATAATTGCACTGTAAAGGAAGGGAGGTGGTAATGACAGCTTCCATATCACATGTCACACATCACGAAATGCTTTTATATATTAGCCCCTTGGAACCGCAAATGACTCCCCCAACAATAGACAGAAGTTATTATTTCTATTTTATTCATGCGATAGATAACGCAGCAAAATAGGTGAATGGCTGCATGGCTTGGTGTATTACTCAAGACTCATTTTGCAAGTAACAGAAACCCAAATCCTTTTAGCTCAAGAAAAAAATGAGGATTTACTATTCACATACACTGGGAAGTCTAGGGCTGAATTAGGTGGTTTCAGGAATAACCAGAATAAAGGGCTCAAATCATGATATCAGGAGCCACTCTTTTTTCATCGTCCAGCCGTGATTTTCCTCATTCTTTCCTGCTGCAGGGCTTCTTCAAAGTGTCTGAGAAAGATGGTCACTAGCAGCTTACTGTTTACTGGCATGGTCCAGTTGAATAACCTTAGCAGGAAAACAAAAATCTTTCGGTGTCCCAACATCTGTATGTCAGGGAATGACTCTGATTAGTACATGTGTCCACCAATCACTGTCATCAAGGGGATGGTGACCACCATCAGCCCAGCCCAGGTCATGAGTCCATCCTGGGCCAGGGTTGTGGAGCCTCTGAGAGTCCTGATGCAAGCACAAAGTGAGGGAAAATCCACCAAAGAGGGCACATGACAACATAAAACAAGGGGTTTACTCCGTTTATGTGGCTAGATTGTCCTAGGCTAAAGCTCCCTCTGGAGCCCAGCTCTCACCCTCACTCTACATTCAAGAGTCGTTCGTAAATATGACTGCCTAATAGTGTTCCCTGGATCTGATCATTGCACAGTTCTGTGTCTGCTGTCTGACAGACACTGTGCTAAGTGGTGGGGACATAGCATTGAAGACGAATGTGTTCCAAACCTTACATAGCATTGGCTTTGCATTCTGGGTGACTACGTGATCACAATGATTAGTGATCAAGTTTATCTCTTAAGACATGTAAGAGCCAACTCTCAGCTATGCCTAATTCCTCTTTCTCTCTCTCTTTCTCTCTTCCTTCCCAGGCTCTCTCTGTAACACCTGAGCCACCTAAAAAGGAATGGAACTGCAAGAAGACTATGGATATGATACTTGATGAGATTAAGCAGGGGAAATTCCACAACCCCATGTCCATTGCTCAAATCCTCCCTTCCCTGAAAGGCAAGACATACCTAGATGTGCCCCAGGTCACTTGTAGTCCTGGTAAGACATCCACCTCTCCTTATGTCATAAAGCAGCAACTTATGCCAGAAATGACATGTGGATCAATGTTAAGTGGCATATAGGCTTGTAATGTCCATTATTCCCATGTGGGCAGAGCACATCTGACTCCCAGTCCTTAAGAGTGTGTGCTAGCACAGACATACCTTCCTGCACTCAGAACTCAGCCCCATATCTACTTCATTCAGCATATATTTATGCAGCTCCTACTATGTGCAAAGCATTTTGTGGGATACTAGAGGTAGGAGAAGCTCCATGGTCCCAACTATCAAATAACATATATAGCTTCATTTATTCATTCGACAAATGTACCATCAAACACTATGCATATCTTATCATATCTGCCTTTCGCAAAGTCAGAAGACAGATGTGTAAACAAAAACTACAATATTTGGGACAATCAAGTAAGTATTAAATAGAAGTTAAAGCCACACATAGTGCAAATGCCAAAAAGAAAAATAGTGACCAGTTGTTGATTTTGTTTGGGAGGCTTCGGAAAAGAACAGAATTCATATTTAAGTCGAGCCTTAAAGATCTAAATACGAAAGCTCGATGCACGCAACATATCAGTGAGATGGAGTGGAAACCTAGCATGCCACTTTTTAATTAAAAATATCTTTATTTTATTCAATTATGCATACAAATGAAAGACACTTAAAATTCAAACATTACAGAAATATGCATTTAGAAAGTGGAGGTCTTGCATAAAAACTTATCACTCCAGAGATTACTAGTGTTTGGTATGGATTCCTCAAACTCTTTTTTTTTAAATAAAATGCTAACATAAAGCATCATTCCTCTTGCATTGCATGAACTTCCTAAGACAAGAAGTGATTAATAAGTTTCTTGTCTAACTCAATGCAGAATGTGGAGAACAAAATCAAGCAAACTGATCCCAATCCTACCAAACACTACCACATTCACTCGACCCCTTAGGCTGCTTCCCAGTGATGTCCCAACCTTAACAAGGTGGCCATGGAGTTTTTGCCGGAATTCTATGCTAGTTGTCCAAGTACTTTGTTAAATGGTATGAAACTCACTACTTTCTTGAAATGTCTTCTGGGGTGAGTTGCCAATAACAGAGATTTTGCACCTATGATACAAACCCCATAATCTTTGACAAATGTGGCCTCTTTGCCCTTCACAGATCATGAGGTACAACCAACTCTACCCAGCAACCCTGGCCCTGGCCCCACCTCCTCATCTAACATCACTGTCATATACACCATAAATAACCAGCTGAGGGGGGTTGAGCTGCTCTTCAACGAGACCATCAATGTTAGTGTGAAAAGTGGGTCAGTGTTACTTGTTGTCCTAGAAGAAGCACAGCGCAAAAATCCTATGTTCAAGTGAGTATTACAAATGTCATTCATCATTCTCTCAAGGCCTGATGTGAATTCCCATTTTTTATCCATCCTCTGTTTTCTTAATTTTTTTCCTTTTGATAACAGATTTGTATTTAATAGCCCCTTGAGCAGCTTACAATCTAATAAATAGGTAAGGCTCTCATGAAAACTTAAATCATGCAAGTCAATGTATGATGAAGTTTTAAAAACAAAAATTCAGAGGAGATTCGAAAGTCCATTGCAGACTAGAATAGGCAAAAGAGACTTTGTAGCTTTGAACCACAAAGAATAGGTACTATTTACAAAGATGTGGGAAGAGGTAAGTCCAGAAAAAGAAATGGCCAGAAAAAGCTGGGCGTAGTGGCTCATGCGTGTAATCCCAGCACTTTGGGAGGCCGAGGCATGCAGATCACCTTAGGTCAGGAGTTCAAGACCAGCCTGACCAACATGCTGAAACCCCGTCTCTACTAAAAACACAAAATTAGCCAGGCGTGGTGGCACATGCCTGTAATCCCAGCTATTCGGGGGGCTGAGGCAGGAGAATCGCTTGAACCCGGGAGACGGAGGTTGAAGTGAGCCGAGATCATGCCATTGCACTCCAGCCTGGGCAACAAGAGTGAAACTCTGTCTCAAAGAAAAAGGAAAAGAAAAGAAAAAAAATGGCCAGAACAAAGCATTTGCGATAAGACTGAGCAACGAATTTGGGGCCAATGAATAGGCCAGGTGGACACACCAGGTTGGGTGACAGTGTAAAAGTCTTGAAATACCAGGTTCAGGAGACTGGACTGCGTTTTGCAAGTTTTTGAGTAAGAAAATCCACTTTGTAAAATGTTGCTTAGGTCATGAGAATAGGAGACAAGGCTAAAACGTAGGACATGACTCCAATAATGGAGCTGTGAAGTGACGATGACTTCCTCTGGGATACACGGACCCACACCAAGGCTCTGTGAGTGATGGGACATACAGATCAAGAGAAAGAAGCTTCAAAACTATTGATTAAAGGGTCAAGAAGAAAGAATATCTTTCAAAGAAAGGGATTAAATTCCTTAGATATGTTTAATGGTGGGCATTTGAAATAGGAACATTAGAAGGCTTTTAGAGGTATAGTCCAGGCACAGTGGCTCACGCCTGTAATTACAGCACTTTGGGATGCTGAGGCGGGTGGATCACTTGTTAGGAGTTCGAGACCAGCCTGGCCAACATGGCGAAACCCCATCTCTACTAAAAATATAAAAATTAGCCAGGCGTGGTGGTGCGTGCCTGTGGTCTCAGCCACCCGAGAGGTTGAGATGGGAAAATTGCTTGAGCCTGGGAGGTGGAGGTTGCAGTGAGCCAAGATCGTGCCACTGCACTCCAGCCTGGGAGACAGAGTGAGACAAACAACAAAACAAAACAAAAACAAAACAAAAAAAGGAAGGAAGGAAGGAAGGAAAGGAATTGAGAGAGAAAGAAAGAAAGAGAAAGAGAGAGAGAAAGAGAAAGAAAGAAAGAGAAAGAAGAAAGAAAGAAAGCAAGAAAGAAAGAAAGAAAGGAGAAAGAAAGAAAGAGAGAAAGAAAGAAAGAAAGAAAGAAAGAAAGAAAGAAACAAAGAAAGAAAGAAAGAAAGGAGAAAGAAAGAAAGAGAGAAAGAAAGAAAGAGAGAAAGAAAGAAAGGCTTTTGGAGGTATAGAGGAAGTACTAGGAATAGAGGTCAGGACAGGCAAAAAAAATTGGATGGTCATCTGTTAGAGGTGATGACCTAAGTCAAGAACCCAAGCAGTAGGTAGCAGATACATGCACCCAATAAAACCATAAGACATATTTAGTTATTCTCATTTTACAGATAGAACCCTTAGGCTCCAAGAAGTTAGTAATATTCCTAAGATCACATAACACATAACTGATAGAGTTGAGAGCAGAATCCGGGTTGGACTGAATCTGATGCTCATGTTCTTTCCATGCCTCCTCTCAAGGTAGGGGAAAATACAGAAATAAATCACAGAGGAGAAAATTAACTTTTAGAGAATGTTTATAGTTTGCAAAAAGAGGAAGCAATAAAGAAACATGGAGAAGTCTAAGCTACAGGAGGAGAGGAGGAAAAATGCCAAGTCATGCAAAGGAAAAAAGCATCTTTTCTTTTTCAAAGAAAAGATGATCCAAATTCTTCAGGAAGATATCAAGAAGGAATACTGACAAAGGCTAAGGAACTGACAACTGAGTGATACCACGTGGGTGTCTATTCCACCCGGTTCTGTTGAGCACATTGTGTCTGCTGCTTACTGCACGACTCCATAACTTCCCTAACTTCCATAGACAGATCAGGATAAAAATTGCACTTCAAAACTATTTAATTTTTTTTTTTTGAGACAGAGTTTTGCTCTCGTCAACCAGGCTGGAGTGCAATGGCGCGATCTCGGCTCACTGAAACCTCCACCTCCCGGGTTCAAGTGATTCTCCTGCCTCAGCCTCCTGAGTAGCTGGGATTATAGGCACCCACCACCACACCCTGCTAATTTTTGTATTTTCAGTAGAGATGGGGTTTCAGCATGCTTGCCAGGCTGATCTCGAACTCTGTACCTCAGGTGATCCACCCACCTCAGCCTCCCAAAGTGCTGGGATTACTGGCGTGAGCCACTGCATCTGGCCCCAAAATATTTAATTTTAAAACCCTCTGGATATACCGTACTTCACTTCTCTGAAGTTAGCTTTAATTTTGCCTAATTTTTCTTTTTCTGATTATAAATGTAATAAATACATATAGCAGAAATTTTGAGGGAAAAAGTATAAAGAAGAAAAATCATCTACAGTCCACACACAGTATCACAACTGTTAATATTTTTTATAACTTTTGTAGGTTTTTCTATGCATATTACAAATAGGTGTGATCCATCATATACATGAGACAGATATTTCATGTAAAATTTGTATCTCATATTTTCACTTAACATTATTGCATAAGTAGTTTCCTATGTTACTGAAAATTATTGACAAATATTTTCACAGCTTCCAAATATTTAATCTTGGATATTCATTCCATCACTCATAATTATTTACCCATTTGGGGGAATTTACATTTTTTAAATTTGATTATTAATAGGTGTTTTCAAAATCCATTCATTTTCATTTCATTTCATTCTAAGTGAAGTAATTTCATATTCATTAGTCATTTGCATGTTTGCTTTTTTAAAATTTATTTATTTATTTATTTATTTTGAGATCAGGTTATGAGACTGGCTAATTTTTGTATTTTTGTTAGAGATGAGGTTTCACTATGTTGCCAAGGCTGGTCTCGAACTCATGGGCTCAAGCAATCTGCCCTCTTCAGCCTCCCAAAGTGCTGGGATTGCAGGCATGAGCCACCACACCTGGCCCATTTTCTCTTTTTTTTAACTTAACTTTTATTTTAAGTTTGGGGTACATTTGCATGTTTGTTACATAAGTAAACTGTGTCATGGGGGTTTGTTGTATAGATTATTTCATCACCCAGGTATTAATTCTACTACCCATTAGTTATTTCTCCTGATCCTGTCCCTCCTCCCAACCTGTACCCTCTGATAGGCCCCCGTGTGTGTTGTTCCCCTCTGTGTAGTCATGTGTTCTCATCATTTTGCACCCACTTATAAGTAAGAACATGCAGTATTTGGTTTTCTGTTCCTGTGTTAGTTTGCTAAGGATAATGGCCTCCATCCATGTCCATTGCAGCACGGTTCACAGTAGCAAAGACATGGAATCAACCTAAATGCCCATCAATAGGAAACTGGTTAAAGCATTTTCTCATTTGATTTTATCTGATCATTTTATCAGATAAAATCATGCTCAAAAGAGAATATCATTTAAAATGTCTGAAGCATTTATCTGAAGCATTTAAAGTGTCTCTATCCTGGCGGGTGGATTGCTTGAGCCCAGGATTTCGAGGCTGCCATAAGCTAGGATCTCACCACTAGCCTGGGTAACAAAGTCACACCTTGTCTCTAAAAAATTAATTAACTAATTAATTAATTGGCTGTCTCTATCCCTTCATCTTACCCCTTATTCCCTGACCTAAACTGAGATGTTAATCATATATAAACTTTTTTTTAGATTTGAAACCACGATGACATCTTGGGGCCTTGTTGTCTCTTCTATCAACAATATCGCTGAAAATGTTAATCACAAGACATACTGGCAGTTCCTTAGTGGCGTAACACCTTTGAATGAAGGTGAGGGAAGAAAAGGCACAGGAGGTATCTTCCATAGTTTGAAGGCTACATTCCTTAATTATTTTTTCATTTAATGTATTCATTCATTCACTTAATGAATAATTATGAGATCATATGTGTATATACAATAATTCTATAGACAGTGATTGCTTATATATGTATACACATATATATTTTGTATATATATATATAATCATTACATAGAGAAAGAGATTAATTCTGTAGGCAGCGATAATACTTTCAACAGAGAAGGAAAGTAAGTCTTAGAGACATTAAAGGGTCTTGTACAAGGCATGCATCTAGAATGTAAAAGTGGATAATCAAACCCAGGTTTCCAAACTCTAGGACAAATGTGCTTTGTACAAAAGTTTCACTCAAAATTCGTGCTTCACCTTCTTTTTTAAAAAAAATCTCCAAAGAGAGAAATGCCTGCATACGGATATTGGTGCATGTGTCCCCTGAAAAAATTAGGAGAAAGTGGGAAGAATAAAACTCAGACTTCAGCAAAACCTTAACATTTGTTAAAGCTTTTGCACACATATTAAAATATTCCCTAATTTAAAGAGCATTGCTGTATGGTTTTAGTCTAAGCATGATGTTACCTAGTTAACCTGATGTTGACTGTCACCATGCAGAGACATGTAAAGCCAAATAAAGTCACAGTAGAGCCAAGGCCACTTGGCTTGGAAAGGTGCTTCATTATCCAATATTACAGTGGAGGAGATGTTTTTCTTAGAGTCTATCATGTATTTAGCAAAATCTTGCCAGTCAGAATTTGTAGAGTTATAGCAAAGCATATAATAAAGATCTTGGAGTCACAGAGGACTTGGTTAGAAGCTCTTTCTCTTATTTAATAGCTGCATTACATTAGTAGTAAATCTGTGAGCCAGTTTCCACAGCTTTAAAATGGAAATTGCATTAACCATTTATTGGGTTATTGTAAGGATTGGAAATAATATACTTAGAATGATTAAGTACAATGTTTTTCAAATGGCATGTATTCAAAAATACTAATCATCATTATTATTAGTTTTCTATTAAATGTTTCTATTAAAGAAATGTCTCTATTAAAATATCCCATATACCCCATAAATGTACACACCTACTATGTACCCATAAAAATTAAAAAATTTTTAAGTACCCAGAATTTTTTTTAAAAAAGAAAGTAATTCACTTTGGGAGACTGAGGCGGGCGGATCAGGAGGTCAGGAGATTGAGACCATCCTGGCTAACATGGTGAAACCCCGTCTCTACTAAAAATACAAAAAAATTAGCTGGGCATGGTGGCGGGTGCCTGTAGTCCCAGCTACTCGGGAGGCTGAGGCAGGAGAATGGTGTGAACCCGGGAGGCAGAGCTTGCAGTGAGCCGAGATTGTGCCACTGCACTCCAGCCTGGGTGACAGAGCGAGACTCCGTCTCAAAAAAAAAAAAAAGGAAAGTAATTGCCCCAGGAACTTAAATCAGGCATATTCTCACGTCTACCAATTACTTTTCTTCCCTGGGAGAAAGAATGGTAAAGGCCTCTGAGAAACAAAAATATTTGGGCCTGAAACTGTCATTCTTTCTGTTGCCCAGCTACCTGAAAGGTAACAGATATTGCCATCATCTGTCTTTCCTGTTCTGAAAGACAAAATTCTCAACCCACTGCTCTTTCTTAAGTCTTACAAAATCTTCAAAAATGAACAGGAAGTTCTCCCTTGAATGCCCTAATTTTGGCCTAAATAAGCCATTTTAACAATAACCACCATTTATTGCACAATTATTCTGTGTCAGGTACTGTATTAGGTACCCAGCGGTCATTATTCCTAATTCTGAAAATAACTCTTCAGAGTAAATATTATTAACAAAATCTTGTATGTGAGGAAAAAGAGACTCGCGCATCTTAAAGGGTATACCCAAAGACTTACTCCATGAAGTGGTGACCAGAGACTGGAAACAAGAACTCCCTAAATCTCAGTTTCATGTTCTCTTCATAATCAAACTGCCTATTTCTCTCTAGGATGATTTTACTCCTTTAAAAAAATTTAATGGGTTCACTGCATCTGGCTCACTGCATCCTCCCTTGGGGGACAGAGGTGGTTACATGCACCACGGTCACCTCATGTTATTCTCTGCTTATTTCCAGGGGTTGCTGACTACATACCCTTCAACCACGAGCACATCACAGCCAATTTCACACAGTACTAAGGAAGAGGTGGGTTCAGCTTCTATCAAACATCTCCAAAGGATGGGTGAAATTTTTTCCACTTCATCTTAAACCTATGCAAAAAAGCGAATGCCTGTGATGCTACTAGATTCTTGGTAAAAACATGGAAAACCGCTATGTAGAATAAAAATGCAAAGTTCACTGGAGTCTCAACATCTACGACTCATGAAAATAAAATTTTCATCTTCTCAACACAATGACTGCCAATCATCGTTTAAACCTAAGGTGAGGGGAAAAGGGAGAGTAGCTGATATTTTTGGATATCATTCTGATTTCTTGATTAATTAAATAGCACACTCCCTATTTCTACAAATGATATATTTTTTAAATTTCATATTTTCTTATACCAAGTACTCCTTTTTAAATTGCCTAACGTAAACATGCCCACGTATGGCCAAACATTTCAACATATAAAACTCCCAGATGGTTCAAAACTTGGTAATTGATGTTATGTCTTAACTCTCTCCTTCTGTTTCCAATTTTTTTGGTTAAATTCATATTTAAAATATATATTTAGATCATTTACATATGTAATATGTAAATTAACTTATATTCAATATATTATACATAATTTAATATACTATATATTTACATGATTATATATAACAATGTATTTTATATGATTATATATAATTTAACATATTATATATTTTATATGATAAATAGATACAGATCTTTGAAAAAATTTTAAGCTTTCAAAGATAAACATAACTCTAATCTCTACTGGTAGGAGTGAACACTGGTACAAACTTTCTAGAGAATAACATAAAAATTTGTATCAAAAGACCTAAAATGACCGGGCGTGGTGGCTCATACCTGTAATCCCAGAAGTTTGGGAGGCCAAGGAAGGTGGATCACCTGAGGTCAGGAGTTCGAGACCAGCCTGACCAACATGGTGAAACCCGTCTCTACTAAAAATACAAATATTACCCTGGTGTGGTGGCATGTGCCTGTAATTCCAGTTACTTGGGAGGCTGAGAGAGGAGAACCACTTGAACCCAGGAGGCAGAGGTTACTATGAGCCGAGATCACACCATTGCACTCCAGCCTGGGCAACAAGAACAAAACTCCATCTCCAAAAAAAAAAAAAAACAAAAACAGGCCTAAAATACGCACACCTTTGGCCAAAAAAAATCCCAATTCTGATATTTATACATATATATAGATATATAGATATATAGATATGAGGAACACATAAATATACAAGAATCAAAAGGTCAGCTGTAACTATTATAGACAAGAGCTTAGGTGTATAGCCACAAAACACTTCCTAAAACTGAACCCCAGAATCAGACAGACTGAACTGCCCAGGCACAAGCCTCCCATCTGAGCATCTCAGAGCAATAACCTGCTCTCTGCTAACAGTCTGGCTCCTAGGAGAAGGAGGTGTGGGCCACACAGGCCCAGGTCCTCATTTCAAACTTATCTATTAGGTAACTCTCTCTATCCCAGAAAAAGGCCAAGACTGTCACTATAATGGAAGGAAATCTCAGGGGTGGTGAGCAAAGTGCTCTCAAATAATGTTTATAATATGGGAAAAAATAGAACAATGTAGATGTCCAACAATAGGACAGGACAAACTCTGGTGCATCCACATGATGGGATACTTAAAAGTTACTAAAATTCATGTTGAAGATAAATTCTTACCGACATGAAAAGACGTTCATGATGAACATGAATGAAGTGAGTGAATGAAGTGAATGAAGGCAACTCCAAGTGAATGAAGGCAAGTACATGACGACATTATAATATTTTCCATGCTGGAGTGTTTCAGTGGTGATCTCTGTGTGCAGAATTATTGGTGATTGGGTTTTTTTGTTTGCCTCTCTGTTTTCTAAGTGTTAGCCATTCAACACATAATAATTGAGCAACTAGAAAATGGAAAAAACATTATTTTATACAAAGATTATTTTTGTTTCTTTAACAATAAATTGGGCAACTAAAGAGATTTCTGTGTGTGTGTGTGTGTGTGTATGGGAGAGTTCTGTCCCCAACCTTTGCTCTAATAATAAAAATTGAGGAAACAAGCCTAAGGAGGAAACAAAGAGAGGGAAATCAAAGATTTGTTTCATATAATGAAAACCTTGTTTTAGCTACCTATCTAGGACTTAATTGTGTGTGTGTTCATCTATATTGGCAGAGCTAGAGACAAGGAAACGGCTTCAGAAGTTGTAATTCAGTTTTGAAGAAGTGCTTTATTTATTTATTTATTTATTTATTTATTTTTGAGATAGAGTCTTGCTCTGTTGCCCAGGCTGGAGTACAATGGCGCAATCTCGGCTCACTGCAACCTCTGCCTCCCAGGTTCAAGCAATTCTGCCTCAGCCTCCCAAGTAGCTGGGATTACAGGTGTCCATCACCATGCCAGGCTAATTTTTGTATTTTTAGTAGAGATGGGGTTTCACCATGTCGGCCAGGCTGGTCTGGAACTCCTGACCTCAGGTGATCCACCCGCCTCAGCCCCCAAAGTGCTGGGATTACAGGCATGAGCCGTCATACCCAGCCGAGGAAATGCTTTAAAATGTACTTATATTGGCATAGACTATAAAAATGAAGGTAGTTGTCATAAGTAATTTTCTTAACGTGAGAAAATACAGCAAAAGAAAATCATATTAAGTACTTTGGGGCAGGAAGTTAAGTTTCTTGGGGCAGGAAGTCACATAACTTCTGTTTATAAAATACACCTCCAGCCTGAGCAACATAGGGAGACCCTATCTCTACAAAAAAATAAAATAAAAATAAATTAGCCAGGCGTGGTGGAACATGCCCGTGGTACATGCCAGCTACTTGGGAGGCTGAGGTGAGAGAACCGCTTGATACTTGAGCCCAGGACGTCAAGGCTGCAGGGAGCCATCATCACTCCACTGCACTTCAGCCTGGGCTACAGAGCCAGCTCCTGTCTAAAAATATGTATCTTTTTTAATATATAGTATAAGTGTATATGTATAAAATATACCACTATATATACCTATAATATATATTTATATATAATATATAATATATATTTTTATATAATAGGTATATATTTTTAGATAATGGGTATATAAATATATAAACAATATTTAATAGGTATATATACCTATTATATAGGTTTATATATAATAGATAAATACTCCTATTATATATAAATCTATATAAATATATAATATCTATATAATACACAATATTATATTTATGTATTATATATTATATACTAATATAATACTTATATGATGATATATGATATATAAATATATCATATGTATGATACATAAATATACGTATGATACATAAATATATGTATGCTACATAAATATATCATACGTATGATACATAAATAATCATACGTATGATATATAAATATATAAGTATTTATATATCTATATATGATATATAAGCATATATATCATATATATGAGTGCATATATATAAAAATACCCATTTTCCAAGACTTATTTCCACTTTTTAATATGTTTCCAATAAATTTTCCAGCTTGTTTCCATTCGTCATTATCTCAGAGATTAAGGATTTCTACTCTTTCCTTGTTCATTTGGGGACTACTACACAGTTTAAGGATTTTTTTCCAAGCATTGCTTCTCTAGTTTCTCTTGCCCATAATTCCCATGTTATAGTCATTTAGCACTAGTAAATTATCTAAGAATAAACAGTTCAATTGGGTGACTTATTAATATACAGTACCTGATTTCTTTTAAAAAAGTGGTAACAATGAAACAGAATACCCCTGAAACAAAGCCACAGCCTACAACCAACTGATCTTTGACAAAGTCAGCAAAATAAACAATGGGGAAGGATATCCTACTCAATCAATATTGCTGCCATATACAGAAGAATAAAATGGGATCCCTACCTCTCACCATATACAAAAATTAACTCAAAATGGATTAAAGACTTAAATATAAGACTTCAAACTATAAGAATCCTAGAAGAAACCCTAGGAAATACCCTTCTAGACGTTGGCCTAGGCAAAGAATTTATGACTAAGCCCTCAAAAGCAAATGCAACAAAAACAAAAATTGACAATTGAGACCTAATCAAACTAAAACTCTTCTGTTCAGCA